>NC_034594.1:84666119-84669189 GCF_900095145.1 Mus pahari | reverse complement strand
TTGCTTCCACTGGCTTGCTCAGCCTGCTCTCTTATAGAACCAAGACTAGCAGCCCAGAGATGGCACCACCCACAAGCCCCCCCCCCTTGATCACTAATTGAGAAAATGCCTACAGCTGGATCTCATGGAGGCATTTCCCCAACTAAAGCTCCTTTCTCTGTGATAACTCGAGCCTGTGTCAAGTTGACACAAAATTAGCCAGTACAATTATCTAGGTTATTTCCCAACAAATCTGCATCTCTGGGTTCCAAGCCTGCCCCTGGTACTTCACTTCCCAACAACCACCAATTATGAGAAAGGGAGAAGTGAATTTTACAGTTTGTCTCCCAGCTCCAGCCAATTATGTTAAAGATAACAGTAGCCCCCAGTTATATGCTTGCCAGGCTAAGAACATTCACCTTTTACTTATCCTTTTATATAAAACCTGGTTGTGAAGAGAATGTGTCACTTTTTCACCAAAACTGTCCTAGGGGTTGGCAATGAGTTAAGCCCAAGCACAGGCTTATGAATAAAGACCTTGGTGATTGCATTGGACTGGCTCCTAATTGGTCTTTTTGGGTTTAGGAACACTTCCTAGTACTAAAGATGACTTGGATGTCTCAGACTCTTTTGCCTGATTTTGGTGCACTTTCCACCTACCAGATTGTTGTGTCCAGCCTCAATAAGACTGGAGGTTCCTAGTCCTGATACAACTTGAGATGCCATGGTTGTTTGAGATCAGTGAGAGACCTGACTTTTTCTGAAGATAAATGAGGGAGGAGGCATGGATTATGGGGAGATTTGTGAAGGGAATTAGAGGAGAAGAAGAGGGAAAACTTCAGTCTGCCTGGAAAAAAATAAAAGAAAAAAATGTATTTACAAAAGTTCAACTATAAGAAACTAAAGGGAGGGTAAACTGAAAACCTTGTATAATATTACAAGAGAGTAACTCACAAGATGCCCACTTTGCTTTTCACACTTCAAAGTATGTTTAAATTTTTCTCATTAATATGATTACATTTTCCCCTTACCTTTTCTCCCTCCAGCCCCATCACCTCTCCCTGTTCTCGTTTAACTTTATAGCCACTTTTTCCTCTAGTTGTTATTTTATACACACATGTATACATCTACTGTCTTAAATATAGCCTGCTAACTCCCATATATTATTAAAATTTATGTTTTATTTTTCAGTACTGGCCATTATATTGGACAATGGATAGGTAGGTGTTTCCTCTGAATACAGTCTCTTCTCTTCCATGTTTCCATAGTTACTCATAGTATTTTAAGATTCCAACAGAAATATTTACAAAAAAAGATGGCTAGAAGTTCCTAAGTCATTTCTCACTCTAGATAGATAGATAGATAGATAGACAGATAGATAGATAGATACTTTTTCTTATTGAATTCTTAGATTGTTGTACTAAAATTATTGTCTTAATATTTCAGAAATGATGTGCAGTTGGCTATATTTGGAACAGTCAGAGCACTTATTTCTATTCCTTGGATGCCTCTAACTTAATCATTTCAGAAAACACAATTTTCTTTATTAACCTCTTCACATAAGGTCTTCTGAAGCAATGACAACAGGGAGATAGGAAGGAATTAATTGTAAGTTTTATGGAAGTAAGAGAATTGTGAATTCACATGTACTGTCAAGCAAGTTGAGTGACTGCACTCACTGCCCTCTCTTTTCTGTCAGGCTCCAGAGGTTTCTCCAACTCTGAAAGGGTAAGCAGAGTGTAGGCTTCTTCCTTTGTCTGAGGAAAATGACAGTTACTGAGTGAGACCCTCTTTGCTTCAAAACATATCTGTGAAGACATGATTTTTATTTTAAATGGCAGAAATATATATATATATATATATATATATATATATATATATATATATATATGTGTGTGTGTGTGTGTGTGTGTGTGTGTGTGTGTATATATATATATATATGTGTGTGTGTGTGTGTGTGTGTGTGTGTGTGTGTGTGTTTTCTTGGGTGTGGGTGTACAGTTTAAATAGATAAAGCCTTGATTATAATTTAATTATACATTACTTATAAAACATACTTAAGAAATTTTATAGAAAATTGTAGTACTTCAAACATTTTAAAATGCCAATTATTCACATTTATCAACTTGACTGCAATTTACTAATTCTCTAGTCTATGAGCATAGAAGACTGAAAAACCTAAGTAACTTTGACTCTAAGGAATCCAATGCTTATTTTGGCCTCCAGGGGTACCAGGTATCTCATAATACATACACATACAAACAAGCAAAATAATCCCTTATATCAAAATTAGTCATTTATGAACATTTAAATACCTTTTCCCTGCAGAGGTTGTTTACTATATTATATTTGCTAGCAGACCTTAAGTTTTGAGATATTGTTCCCATTATACCACAGAAAAACATAGCTATGCTGATGTTTATCTATAATCCTAGATATATAGAATAGGAAATTGAGAGACCCTGTTAATTTCAGTCCTGTCAGCTTGAAAATAGTAAAACAGGTGTACCAGAAACAGATAGTGGTTCATGAACATGAAACCGCTTATATAGGAAATGAAAATGTTATTTAAAAATATCATGCGGGACTGGTGAGGAGGGACCCATGTCTGGTCCCGGTCGTCCAGCGCCTTTCCCGCCCAAGGAGGGGTGTTCGCCTGGCAGCAGTCCCCAGGCTGATCCGGCACCCAGCACCTTTCCCCGCCCAAGGAGGGGTGTTCGCCTGGGAGTAGTACCCTGTCATCCAGAGCCTTTCCCCACCAGAGGAGGGGTGTGCGCCCGAGAGCAGTACTAAGGCTTGGTCCGGTATTCGGGGCCTTTTCCCGCCCGAGGAGAGGTGTCTGCACAGAAGCGGTCTCCCAGGTCTGAACCGGAAGGTGAGCCATCTTTGCTCCGGTGCACTGCCGTGTAGAGAGCGGACTGGAGAGGAGGGACCCGGGTCTGGTCCCGGTCGTCCGGCGCCTGTCGAGCCCAAGGAGGGGTGTTCGCCTGGCAGCAGCCCACAGGCTGATCCGGCACCCGGCACCTTTCTCCGCCCAAGGAAGGGTGTTCGCCTGGGAGTAGTCCCCCGGCATCCAGCGCCTTTCCCCACC
>NC_034594.1:84659112-84666108 GCF_900095145.1 Mus pahari | reverse complement strand
TGGGTTTGTGTTTCTAGCTGCATATGTAGCAGAAGATGACCTAATCGGCCATCAGTGGGAATAGAGGCTCCTTGGTCTTCCAAACTCTATATGACCTAGTACAAGGCAAGGCCTGGGCCAAGTAGTATGGGAAACTTTCGGGATAGCATTTGAAATGTAAATAAAGAAAATAATAATAAAAATAAATAAATAAATAAATAAATAAAAATATCATGCACTACATAAAATACTGCCAAGAGGAGCGAGTGTAGCCCTAAAGTGGTCTTTAATGGTTTCTGAAAATTGTAGTAAGAAATCTCCCATACTCTAACTTTTCCATATAAACCCCTTCATTATCTTCTACATTTTTTAAATAACTGAATAAAATGAAGACCATCATAATTCTGGATCTAGTATTTATGGGCTTTTTTTTTTTTTGTAGCAATAACCATGATTCTTACTTTGTCTTGCTCCCATTTTCCACTAAGTAATGAGAAAACTAATTGTCCTATTATCAGTAAATTACATCTAAAAAGATAATTGGGTACATATGAAGTCTTGGATTGTGACAGGTGAATTTCAATTACTATGTATCTTATATATTATACTTACAATTAAAGTTCTTGCAATTGTCAAGGTAATTATATTTCTCCATATTGTTCTTAATTTCCTTGATGTTTCTGCCAGTCACATTCTAAAATATCTTCCAATGTTTGTCAGTGTTAATTTTTATTCATTTGTGAAGGATTTTTGTACCATTTCTAGTTTGTTGCTAAGTCCCCTTAGCTCTCTGTACATTTCAGCCAAAGATCATTAAGAAAATGAAAGAAATTTGCCAGGTGGCATTATTCCTAATTTTTCACAAGCTGATTAAGATGTTTAACTCTGAAGTTGTGATTTCTCCTTACCACAATGTATACTTCTTTATCAAGTCCCTGACTTAAAACCATGGCCATTTTTCTTCTGTCTTCAATTTTTCACACTTTTAATCAAACCTTCGAAAATATCCATTATCTTAGGAACTCAACAGTCAGAGTCTGCTCTGCCTTTCTTAACTTGATGTTGTCTTTTACTTCTATTGGTCACACTAACCTCTCTTTAAGTCCCTTAATTACTGTAGATGTGGCCCCCAGTTCTTTTCTTTCCATTCATTGTGTCCATTGAATAACTGGAAAGCTCCCATATTTATGTGAAAATTTACTTTTTTTGGTCTGATAGTCTCTTCCTATACAACAATAAAATGATTGTTGATGGGTACTTCAAAGAACTAAAGTATGTTGTACTTTTAAATCTTTTACAGGAAAATATATTTAAAATGTTTTTTACATTGTTCTATATTCTTAAAAATATAAAGAAAATAGTTATTCTGAAACATTGCTCTTGCTAAAATGTAATTTTTTTTGCATTCTGAGTTACATGCTACTTCTCCATATATAAGTGCAATTATGAAATCTATATTTGAAGAACTCTTAAATGTATATTGTAATGAAAATGAATGATGCTCTTTTCACGGAAATGCACAATTTACATGAAAGTCTCTGCCTGTTTTTAAATGTAACTTCTTTTCTATTAGATTTTTATGGGAACTAGATTCTTCTATCCCACAATACATACAAGCCACAGTTTTCCCTCCCTCTACTCTTCCAAGCTCCTCCACACCATCAATTATTGCTAAGATAATTAAATTACAAACACTTTTATTCAGGTGTTTTCTGATGTGATCATCATATCCATTTAAATATTTGCTTCTTAGCACTTTGATACCCTATCCATAACTTTCTATACATTTTAAGCATAGAATCCCATTTAAAGTTACTGGTGAGGCAGACTTATGACTTGATGCAGTGTATGCCAAAAAAAAAAAAAAAAGTTAAGCAACAGGAGCACTGTCTTAGTGGTTCACAGGTTTTAGCTAGATATGACTATCAGTTGGTGTTTAACATTGGTAGCTTGCAAAACAACTTCACATACTATGGAAGATGATTTTCATGATGGAGAGTTATTAATAAGTACCAGTTTGATTGCTCCAAGTCTTATATTCTAACCGTGTATTGTCTTCATCAATAAGGTCTTAAACTCAAGTTTCAGGATGCAGCAAGAGGCAATATAAATAGGGTATAACAGTTTGGAAGCCTCTTCATTTCTTTAAAAAGCAATTCAAGGGGAGGTTGCTATGCCTGGTGCTGGTTTTGTTGGGAGAGGCAGGGAGCTAGGTAGTCTATGACAATTAAGAGGAGCACAGTCATTTAACTGTGCTATGATATAACTATGCTATGCTATTTTATGTTTTTATTTTTTCAGTTTTTCACATGTAGATTATTATACTGATTAACAATCAGAAAATTAAAGGCATCAAGTAAACTGATGAAACTGAAATAACTAGACAGTAATTTCTACTAATAAGGTTCAGGGAACATTGTAGAAAACAATGGAATGTTGGTAAGAGCCAGGGGACCGGGAAACTCACTGAGATGTACTTTCTTCTATCAGGAAATTGTTACTGCAACCATGGTATCTCAGTAATATAGTTCCCAAAGTTATAACATTGTGCATGAAAAAGTGAATGGGGAAGGGAATTTTATTAAGAAAAATAAAATGAAAAAGAGAATAAATGGCAGTTAAGAGAGAAAGACCCCTGATAGGCTACCCAAATTAAATGGTCATTGACATAAATAACACTAAAGCTTGTTTGTGAATTAGTGATAGATGACAATGTTGATGAATGATGATGATGATGATGATGATGATGATGATGATGATGAAGATAGATAGATAAATGATAGGAAGAGTGATAGATATATAACATATGATAGATACATAATGATAGATAGGAAAATAAATAGTGACAGATGATAGATAATAATAGATATATGATAGAAAAGTAGATGATAGATAAATATATTATATATCCATATATATATATATACATATATAGATTATAAATGATTAATATATGTATAGATGCCAGCTATATGATATATAGATGAGAAAGAGAGAAATTGGAAAAAAGAGAGAGATAGGTGAGAAAGGTGCATAAAAAGTAGATGATAGACACATACATAGACACATAGGTATACAGATGATGATAAATAGTTAGATGATAGAAAGTTGGGCGACAAGTAGATTCTATATACATAGACACATAGATATATAGATGATAGATACATAATAATATAGATAGTAAGATATATAGACAGATAACATACATTATCTGTAGAAGATAGATGTGTAGATAAATAGATATGTAAAAGATAGATGGCAGCTGTTTTATAGAAGATAGACAGATACATGATAGATAGATAAATAGAAGATAGGTTACATAAATAATTTATGTGTGTTTATAACTTAGAAATAACAATAATAATTAAGAATTTCTTCCTAAGCATTGAGAGTGATTTGTTGGGATATAGTTTTTTGAGGTAGAAGTGCTGTAAGGGTAAATATCTCCTATGACACTGTAAAAATTTAAATGTGTACTTCTCTGGCAATTGAAGAGTACACTCATGTTCAATTAGCACAGCCTACAGAGAAAGTTAACAAAAGTCTGCCAACTTTAAGACACCTGGTACCCTCTTTTGGATTTTCTAGATGACTAAACTCATATATGCACCACAAATTCACACATATACATAGTTTAAATTAAAATATATAATTAAAGATATTTTAAAAATAGACACAGAAGACAGTAATGTATACATATACCTCTTACATCACAGTTGAAATTATTTTACCATGTTGTTGTACAATTATTTGTTTCTACACATGACAGATTTTGAACAGTTGAAGGTGTAGTATGTTGTTCAAAATGCATAATGTATATTTTTCTAAATAAAACAAATCCCCTCATTATCTGCAATTATATAACTCTGCAAAGATTTAAGCTGTCAGTCATTGTATCATATTAACATGATTTATGCTATTATACACCACACTGTTCAAATGTGATTTATGTTGGTATGTTCTAATTCTATTAAGGATCACATATTGATTAAAATTATTTAGCATAGAAAATTTCCAAATCTCTTTGTTATCAGAAAACATTACAGAACATTCTCCAGTCATGTACATAGATTTATAAATTATACAACATATTATCTTGCAAGATGTTGAGTTGGCTTTATCTTTAGTCTCTATGATTTATTTGCAAACAAAACTCTTTGCCCATTGACTTGCATTTCTGCATATCACCCATTTTCTATCCTTCAGTCACTTGCAGTTTACATTAAAAGAATATTTCTTTTACTGTTTGTAATTATAATATAATTGAATAATTTTCCATTTCTCTTTTCTCCTTCCAAACACTCCCACATTTATTCTAAATACATTATAAATTCAGTGCTTCTTTAGTTAAAGTCATAGGAGGGGAAACTTCCCAATTTTCTTCAAATGATGAAGAGATAATGAAAATGAGGTACAGATACACTGTGGGAAAAATATACTGAGCAATAAGATCACAAACACTGAATGTCATTGTACTGGCAAATTTTGTGTCAACTTGACACAGCTGGAGTTATCACAGAGAAAGGAGCTTCAGTTGGGGAAATGCCTCCAGAGATCAAGCTGCAAGGCATTCTCTCAATTAGTGACCAAGTGGGGAGGGCCCCTAGTGGGTGGGACCATCTCTGGGCTGTTAGTCTTGGGTTCTATAAGAGAGCAGGCTGAGCAAGCCAGGGAAAGCAAACCAGCAAATAACATCCCTCCATGGCTTCTGCATCAGCTCCTGCTCCCTGACCTGCTTGAGTTCCAGTCCTGCATCCTTTGGTGATCAACAGCAGTATGGAAATGTAAGCTGAATAAACCCTTTCCTCCCCAACTTGCTTCTTGGTCATGATGTTTGTGCAGGAATAGAAACCCTGACTAAGATAGTCAAGGAAAGGGGAAAGAAAAAAAAATCATAGAGAATGACCAAAACACAAAACATAAACCCTAGAATCACAAATTTCATATGTTCCCTCTCTTCAAAGGGTCCTGGCTCTGAGTCTTCAGATATAAGTGTAAGCTTCACCATTCTTCATCAACAAGACATTGCTTTGCAGCGCTTGGTTACATTACAAAAAGGCACAGCCATTGAAAATGCTGAGCACACACTTCCAATGATTATATCTATAATACAACTCCCTCATATAAGGGTCTGGGAATATTGTGGTAGAGGGAAGAGAAAGAAGATAAGAGACAGTGAATCAGTAAATTTGCTGTGAAATTGTGTCTCCCAGAAAGGCCACAATCTAGTGGGATCCAGCTCAAGGGGAGGCCCAAGGCCTGACACTATAACTGAAGCTATGGGGTGTGCACGAAAAGGGACCTATCATGACTGCTCTCTGGAAGACCCAACAAGCAGCTGAAAGAGTCAGATGCAGGTATTTGCACCCAACCAATGGACAGAAGCAGCTGACCTCTGTTGTTAAATTAGGGAAGGCTGAAAGAAGCTGAGAAGGAGGGCAACAGTGTAGGACTAGCAATCTCAATTAACCTGAACGCCTGAGATCACTCAGACACTGGACCATCAAACATGCAGCATACAGCCCCTAATATGAGGTCCTCAACACATATACACCAGAGGACTGCTAGACCTGGGTTCAGTCAGAGAAGTTTCACATAAGCCTCAAGAGACTGGAGGCCCCAGGAAGTTTAAAAGTCTGTTGGGGTAGGGGTTCAGGGAGTGGGGACATCCTAGTGGAGGCAGGGGACAGGGAGGAGTTATGGGATGGGGAACAGTCAGAGGGTAGACTCCAGGAAAGGAATTAAATCTGGAGTGTAAAAAAAGAAAAAAAAATATTAAATAAAAAAGTTTAAATAAATTTTTAAGAAAAAAGAAATAACAGCAAATATAACATCTATAGTCTTTGATAATTTTTGTTATATGTCCTGAAAAGTAATATTTGCAAATATGTTTAAAAATAAATAATTAAATAACACATAATTTTAGAGTTTTTGTTTCAATGACTATATTCCTTTTACATTCTTATTTTCAAAACATTTTTGACTACTTCCTATATTTTTATTACTCAACCAGTGTTCTTTCTAAATTTTTTTTTTAAATCTTGTAAAACATGTAAGTATTGGGACTTTAAATATTGAATTAAGTTTTATTTCTACCCATTAGTTATGCTTATGGTCATTTATTTTCTTCTTTGAGGTAAGGTCCTTATTAGGTTAGGATGGACATTTAACACACCCTGTTTTATATTCTACCTTTTCACCTATGTAGCAGTTACACATACTTGAGAATTTAATGTTTAATGCTTAAGAGTACCAACAGTTTTCAAATACTGAAAATTCTCTCTAAATATTCACACTCCCCATACTTGTTAGTTTTACCATTGTTATTATTTTAAAAGTTCTATATATTGTAGACAAGTTCAATTTTGATTCTAAATTGTCAAGAAAATCATGAATGTTATTTAAGGCTATAGTCGTGAACATGGTATTTTGGTCTGTCCAGGACTCAAAATCAATTTTCTTTTCTTTTAATTAATTATCTGTTTATCATTATATCTCTGTCTCTGCCCCTCCATCATCCCTCCTCACTCCCTCCCTATCACTACCTCTGTGTGTGTGTGTGTGTGTGTGTGTGTGTGTGTGTGTGTGTTATACAGAAGGGGCTCAAAAATCCAGATATAGTCTGTTCCACCCAGCATAAGGTTTTAGTGCTTTTACTATATTTTCCTCTATCTAGTCATCAATCTATTTACCTTCTTTGTTGACCTGGCTACAGTTTTGTAGAAAATAAACTAATTTTCTCATTTAAGTGTTTGTAATATCCAACAGTAAGTTTATTTGATGACCACATCATATGCAATGTAGCAGATCACTTGCATTTTTCATCTTAGTCGACTCAAGTCTATTTATCTCTGCTTACACTATTTATATTTTTATGATAAAGAATATAGTAATTTTAAAAAGGGAGTGTATTTTACTCACAGTATTCTACAAAGGCAAAACTTTTTTTTTATTAAATTTATTTATTTATTTTTTAATTATTATTATTTTCTTTATTTACATTTCAAATGCTATCCC
>NC_034594.1:84634587-84658677 GCF_900095145.1 Mus pahari | reverse complement strand
GAATGAAGTATCCACCCATTGGTCATCCTTCTTGGTTTTCTTGTGTTTTGCATAATGTATCTTGGGTATTCTAAGTTTCTGGGCTAATATCCGCTTATCAGTGAGTGCAAAACTTTAAAAAAAATTATAAGTATTAAGCTTACTATGAAATATATTTTATAAATACATCATGTAATATGCAGAAATATAACATTTTCTAATTATGGAGTACAAATATATCATGAATATAAAATTAATTCAAAAGTTGTGCTTTTATAATATCCAGCTCCTCAAGTCTTACTTTAACTATTAGGCAGAATATATGAGCAACATAGTTGAACAATGTAAGAAGGAGGAGGATTTATTTTAGCTATGAATTTGGTGATGATCTTTTTGAAAGGAAGTTTGTTTGTTTATAAACTTTACATCCTGATCACTGTTTCCTCCTCTTGGTATTCCCCACAGTCCCTTCGTTCATTGCCCTTCCCTTGTCCTCTGAGAGAGTGGTGGCCCATTCCTGTATTTCCCCCCATTCTGGCACATCAAGTTTATGAAGAGCTTGTTGCTTCTTCCCCCACCTGTTTTGACAAGACATCCCAAGGTACGGGAACAGATTCCATAGACAGGCAACAGCTTTAAGAATTACTCCCATCTGCTACATATGTGCAGGATTTAGGTTCAGGTTAGTGGTTGGCTGTGAGAGCCCCCAAAGGTCCAGGTTAGTTGACTCTGTTGATCTTCCTGTGTCGCTCCTATTCCTTTGGGGGTCCTCAATTCTTCCACAAAATCTGCCATAAGAATCTATTAGCCTCAGCCAATGTTTATCTGTAGGTATCTGACTCTGTCTGAGTCAGGAGTTGGGTGGAGTCTCTCAGAAACACCTATGCTGTGCTCCTGTCTACAAGTGTAAAAAAGAATCATTAATACTGTCAGGAATTGGTGCTTGATCATTGGATATGTCTCTGGTTGGACCAGTTATTGCTTGGTCATTCACTCAATCTCTGCTCCATTCTTGGCATTTCTTATAGGCAGGATAAATTGTTGAGTCTAAATAGGTGTGCATGAGTTACTGTCTCTCCATCGTGTATGTTTACCACATTTTCTTTTCTCATTCATCTATTGAGGTAAATGTATGTTGTTTTTAGTGTCTGGCTATTATGAGCAAAGTTTCTATGAACAGAGTTAAGCAAGTGTCCCTGTAGTATAGAGGGGTATCTTTTGGGTATATGGAGAGGAGTGCTATGACTATGTCTTGGGGAAGAACTAGCCCCAGTTTTCTGAATAACTCCCCAATTGGTTTGCAAAGAGGTTGTCTTCTCAAGCACTCAAGTGTTATTACTTGAGTTTTTGTTCTGATCCATTCTGAAGGTGTAAGGTCAATTCTCAGGGTCATTTGATTTGTATTTCCCTGATGACTAAGACTTTACATATCTTGTTAAGTGCTTCTCAGCCACTCAAGATTCCTCTGCTGATAATTCTGTTTAGCTCTGCACATCATTTTTTAATTGGGCTATTTGGGTTGTTGGTGTGTAACTTCTTGAGTTCTTTATAAATGTTGGATATTAGCCTGTATTCGATGTACAATTGGTATTCTTTCAAAATCTGTAGGTTGCCATTTTGTCTTAGTGAAAAAAGAAAAGTACTTTGTCTTATAGAAGAATTTTAGTTTTGAGTTCCTATGGCCCACTGGGCTCTGTACAGACAAGCTGGTCTACAGTTGAGCTGAGGTCTGAACCCCCGAGGTCATAATTCACCTACATGACAGAGTAGGTGTTCCCTTATGCTCCTGGAACTCTGGCTCCTGCCTAAGTTACTGCCTCCTACAGCCCCCACAAGAGAAGCATGGCTAAAAGTCATGTAGGCAATGGCCCAAGCTTCTGACCTTCGGGCTAAACTCCTCCCCAGTTAACTAGCAACAGTAAAGACCATAAAAAGGGGCCGGATGTGGTGGCACTCGCCTTTTATCCCAGCACTGGGAGGCAGATCGAGGTCAGCCTGGTCTACAAAGTGAGTTCCAGGATAGCCAGGGCTATACAGAGAAACCCTGTCTCAAAAAAACAAAACAAAACAAAAAAACAAAAACAACAACAACAAAAAAACATAAAAAGGTCTGTTCAGCCCCACCTCACTCTTAAGCTCTCTCTTTCCTTTGTTCTCTTACCTCTCACTTCTCTCACTCCCCTCTCCTCTTTCCTTTCTCTTTGTCTTCTCTTCCCTTCTCTCCTCTTACTCTTTTTCTCTCTATCCTTTCTTCTCTCTCTCTCTCTCTCTCTCTCTCTCTCTCTCTCTCTCTCTCTACTTTCTCCTCCTCCTCCTCTCTCTCCTTTGCATTTACATTTTTAAGAGAGAAAAACAAAATTCAAGAATCTAGAACAAACTGGCCAAGATCATACAGCAAGCAAGTAGTGAGGTGGTCATTTTAATGATGTACTGTCTGTACCTAAAGCTTATTGTTAATCTACATATGCCACAAAGAAGTCATACTATTCCACAGAGAAGTCACNTCTCTCTCTCTCTCTCTCTCTCTCTCTCTCTCTCTCTCCTCTCTTTCCCTCTGCCTTTCTATAATAAAGCTCTAAAACTATAGACTGTCTCTGCTTATCAAGGCCCACTGCGCTTGGAGGATGGAACAGACTTTCTCCTAATGAGCCATTTCTAATCTCTAGTTAGAAAGCCTTCCTGTGCTCCAGTCAATATTCGCTGCATTCACTCTCATCAGTGTTGGGAACCTCTTCCTTCATCCCTCTCTCCTATAACCCTGGTGGATTTAGCAAAGTAGCTCCAGGGTTCCCAGGTAGGGCTGCCCCTTGGCCACCTCCTGAAGAGTGGGTCAGAGGCTTGAATGCCCACCCAAGGATGAGTGGAAAGTGTATGGCAGCTCTCCCACACCTGACAGACAAGAAAATAGGTAAAACTCTGTCTTCCCCCCTCTTTACCTCGGCCCCCTTTTTAGTTCCCCAGAAGTTCCCATTTATCAATAGTTGATGTTGGAGTCTGCTCCACTCATGGTATGTTTAGTAAGTTGTCTCCTGTACCAATAAGTTCAAGGGAATTTGTCAGTTTTTGTCTTAGTGTATATAAATTTATGTTAAGGTCTTTAATCCACTTGGATTTGAGTTTTGTGCAGGATGATTTATAAGGATCTATTTGCGTTCTTCTCCATGCAGACATTCAGTTAGCCAAGCACAATTCTTGAAGAAGCTTTTGTTTTTTTGTCAATGTTTGATTTTAAATTCCTTGACAAACTTCAAGTGTCCACAGGTAAGGGGTTTATTTCTGGGTCTTTGATTCAATTCTATTGATCAACCTGTATGTTCCCATACCAATACTATATAGATATTATTATTATTTTTGCTCTGCAGTACAACTTGAGGTCATGGATTGTGATACCTCCATAGGTCAGGATTGTTCAGGATTATTTTAGCTACCCTGAGTTGTTTTTCTTTCTTTTTTGTTTGGTTCTTTGTTTTGTTCCATTTTTCCATATGAAGTTGAGGACTTCTTTCTCAAGTTCTGTAAAATATTGTGTTAGAATTTTGTTAGGAATGGCATTGAATATGTACATTCGGTAAGATGGCCATTTTCGCTATGTTAATCCTACTAATCCATGAGCGTGGAAGATCTTTCCAGTCTGATGTTTTCCTTAATGTTCTCTTCAGGAACTTGAAATTCTTTTCATAAAGGTCTTTCTATATTTGATTAGAGACTTTAGTGGAGTTGTATTAGGTCTCTCTCCATTTAATTTGATGCTGGCTATTGGCTTTCTATATAATATTTATATTATTTTTCAGAATGTGCATTGTATCCCTAATGTCTCTAAGCCTTTTAACAGAAAGGGGTATAGGATTTTTTCAATGGCTATTTCTGCATCTAATGAGATGATCATATGAACTTTTTTTTAATGTTATTTATATGGTGGATTACATTGGATTTCTATATATTGAAATATTCTTGCATACCTGGGGTAGACTCTACTTGATCATGGTGGATGTTTTGTTATGGATTACAGGACTGTTTAAATAGTTTGCTTCAGCTGGATTAAACCTTGGTAAGTGGTATCTGTCTAGAAAATCACCTATATTGTTAATATTTTCCAATTTTGTGGAGTATAGGCTTTTGAAGTAAGAACTAATCACCATTTAAATATTCTCATTGTCTTTCACTTTCAATTTCTTATTTTGTTTAATTGAATACAGTCTCTCTGTCTTTTGGTTAGTATCGCTAAGAATTTGTCAATCTAATATATTTTGTCAAAGAACCAGCTCTTGAATTCAATGATTCTTTAAATTGCTTTCTTTGTTTCTTATTGATTGATTTAAGCTCTAAGTTTGAGTTTTTGCTGCCTTTGAATCATCTTCAGTATGTATGCTTAGTTGTTTCCTCTGAAGATTCCAGGTGTTCTTTTAAATTCCTGGTAGAACTCTCAAATTTCTTTCTTTCTTTCTTTCTTTCTTTCTTTCTTTCTTTNNTTTTTTTTTTTTTTTTTTTTTTTTTTTTTTTTTTTTTTTTTTTGAGACAGGGTTTCTCTGTATAGCCCTGGCTGTCCTGGAACTCACTTTGTAGAACAGGCAGGTCTGGAACTCAGAAATCTGCCTGCCTCTGCCTCCCGAGTGTTGGGATTAAAGGTTTGCACCACTAAATCTGGCTCAAATTTCTTTATAGAGGTACTTAATGCTATGAACTTTTCTCTTAGCACTTCTTTCATCATGTCCAGTAAATTTTGCTATGTTGTTGTAGCTGCCAGTGGTTATGGGTTACTGGGTTCCTAAAAGGAAAGCTGGGGACTGATGGGAAGGACAGCAGGAGAAATAATGAGACAAGACAAAGTTCTCTGATCAAGGCTCAAAGTTTACTGTACGACACTGAATATATATGTGAAAACCCAAGGATCCATCCCTTTGTTTTAGCTGGGTTATGTTTCAGCTGGACTGAGTTACAAAGTAGGCTCTTCAGCAGCTCAGCCAGCAGGCATTTCTCAGTTCTCTGGCAGGAAGATGTAAATGTAGCAAAGCCAGACTCCTAGCTCCAGTGTCTCAGGAGGTTTGTTTAGCCAACTCAAGGCTGGAGAAAGGGCACATGTGCCTTCATTTTCATTTAATTCTAGAAAGTCTTTGATTTCTTTAATTCCTGCCCGACCCAATAATCATCCAGTAGAGACTTGTTCATTTTCCATAAATACGTAGGCTGTTGTTGAAGCCCACAATTAATCCAAAGTAGTCTGATAAAATACATGATGCTATTTCAGTTTTCTTTTATCTTGTTTTGTAACCGACTATATGGTTAGTTTTGCAAAAGAATCCATTAGGTGCAGAGAAGAAGGCATATTCTTTTTTTTTTTTTTTTGGTTTGGGTGAAAAATTCTGTACATGTCTGTTATGTCATAGTGATTCTTAATGTTGATTAGTTTTATTATTTCTCTGTTTAGTGTTTATCTGGACGACATATCATTTAGTGATAGTGGGGTGTTGAAGACTCCCATTATTAATGTGTGGGGTTCAATGTGTGATTTAAGCTTCAAAATGTTTATTTTAGAAATGTTGGTGCACTTGTGATTTGGGTATAGGTGTTCAGAATGGAGATATCATCTTGGTAGATTTTTCCTCTGAAGAATACGAATTATCATTTCCTGTCTCTGATTAGTTTTGCTCAATAGTCTATTTTTATTATATATTAGAACTACTACTTCTGCTTGTTTCTTGGTTCTGTATGCTTGAAAAAATTTTCTTGCAGCTGCTTATTATGAGGTAACATCTATCTTCATTGCTATGGTGTGCTTCTATTATGAAACACAATTATGGATCCTGATTTGCCTTCATTTTAATATCTTGTGTCTTTTTACTGGGGAATAGATTCCATAGATGTAGAGAGATATCAAACCAGTGATTGTTACATCCCATTAATCTAATATTTGTAACATTAGTGTGTGTTTTTGCATGTATGTGTGTGTGTGTGTGTGTGTATGTGTTCTTCTCCAGTTTTTTGGTGATATGGAATTATTTATTTCCTCTGATTTTTTGGATGTAGATATCTTCCTGGGGTTTGAGTTTCTCTTTTGTATTTTCTGTAGGGCTGGATTTGTGGATAGATACCTTTAAATTTGTATTTGTCTTGAAATAATTTTGTTTGCTCTATCTATGATAATTGAGAGTTTTGATGGGAATTGTAGCCTATGGCTGTTTATAGGTTTCAAGATCTCTGTCCAGTCTCATCTACATTTTTATAGTCTCCGTTGAGAAGTTGGGAATAATACTGATAAGTTTGCCTTTGCATGTTACATGGCCTTTTCCCCTTGCTGCTTTTAATAGTCTTTGTTATGTAGATTTTCTTTTTTGCTTATTATGTTGTAGGAGTATTTTTTCTTGTTGGTTTTTTTTTTGTTTTTTTGTTTTGGTCTTGTCTAATTGGTGTTCTATAAAAATTTTATATTTATAGACATCTCTTTCTTTAGTTTGGGAAGGTTTTCTCCTATTATTTTGTTAAAAATATTTATTGTTGGGTGTATAGGTTGTAGAAACATTAATTAATATTTATTTTGCAAGAAATTTGATCATCCTAAATTACAGATGCTTAGTTCTTAAGTATAATCCCTTGTAATGCAAAATTTCTAGGATACAATCTGTTAATTTGACAAAAGCACTGAATACATATGAAACTGCCTTTACTATTTAAGAGTCAAATGGAAGAAATCACTAAAGAGTCATATTACTAGTTTTCAGAATGTTGAATAAGTAATTGTTGTTCTTTTCTGTAGTTTTCTTCTGTTTTAATATATATTACTTTGTTTCCAGTTAGCTGCATCTCACAGGAACTACTCCATTACTACCAAGTTCCACTCTTCATTAAACCAAATACTTTGTATACTTATTTTTTGTTGAGTAAGAAGAACTTAAGTCTTAAAATCCACATAACATTTTGATTTCAAATTCTATGTTTTGATTGCAAATACCAATCAAATCTAGTTTCAATCTGATCTTCCTATTGGCAAGGAAAGGACTCGTTAGAAAGTCAAGCGATGTGTATCAAAGAGCACTCCTTAAAAATGAAAGGGGAGAACATTTATGCAATGAGAACTAAAATTTTCCATCCCTGGTTGAAATATGAGATCGGTTCAAATCATTAAAATATCAGAAGTAAGATGTCAGTTTCAAATTAAGAAATAAAATTAATCAAAAAATTCAGGGGTCTCAAAAAATAAAACAAAAACTTGTCCCAATATTTGAAATGTCTATTAATATATAACTATTGTTTGTCCAATCAAAATAAATTACTCTAAAAGATGTAAAATGTACCATTGTGATAACTAAAATATATTAACTATGTATGACGAGGATTCTAAGTAAAGAAGCCTTGGCTGTGTTAATGAGAATATTAGACATACAGCCAAAATGGAGAATTGGTAGCTAATGTTGCTAAGAGTTCATTAAATGCCTGCTAAGGTCAGATAATCAGGATAGAAACCATTAAAACACGTTGTTGCTTAGACTAGCAAGTAAATAAAGCATGTAAAAAGATGAAGACAATTTCAAACAAATAGAAGAACTTAGTCAAGTCCAGAGGCTTCCTGTTTATAAGTTTAATGTTTCTTAATTATTATTGGAGCTAATTCCTACTACTTAGTGTGTTTGTTTCAAGATTTGCACATGTATAATAAGGAAATATCAGACATGTCATCCTTATTTAAAGGTAGTTTTAGATATAATACAAATTAACAGGTTGTATATTTTCTATAGCAGAAAGAGTAAAGTAATATGTCATAAAGATAAGTGACCTATTAATTTTAGTAGCATATTGAGATGTTCTTAAAATGTTCTTTTGCTTTTCTCTGTATAGGGAATAAACTTCTGTAAAACCTTCAAGTTGTTGGGAAATGTAAGCATTATGTCTTTACAATCTCAATGAGAATCTACAGTGCGTACCTAAGAAATGCAACACAATTTTTACTGAATTAAAAATGCTAAGATACAAAACAGTTATATAGATATCTGGCAGAAGGAAAAACTCAATATCAGAACTCATTTACATTTTCTCTCAGAAAGTATGTCATAAAAATCCTGAAAAATAAGAACAACGTAAAAGTTAATACAGCTGAAAGCTTCATGAAGGTGAGTTGAACAACAAAATCATTACCACCATCACTGCCATTTTCACCATCATCATCTATTTTTAGACAAATCCATGAGCTAGAGGCTTTTATATCAGCCATATTAATGTGTATACCCTGTCAGTCAAAGTATCACATTTTATACATGAGACATTTTCCCTTGGAAAAAGACCAGAATACTATGCTGGGCAGACACTTCATGCAGTCTCTTAACTGTAATCACCTATACAATTAAAATAAAAGTGGAGCTCAGGGTCTGAACCACCAACCAAAATAGATACATAGCCTGGACCAGGCATCCCTGCTCTATGTAGCAGATATGCAAATCGATCTTCATGTGGGTACTGAACAACTAGAACAGGGCTATAACAAAAGCTAATTGTCTATGTGTGGGATAAATTCTACTAGCTGGGCTTGCTTGTTTGACCTGGGTGGGATAGGAAGCACTGAGCCTAGCAGAAATTTTCAGAGCCTGGGGCAGTGGGATACCAATTAGGCCCCCACCCACTCAGATGGAATGGAGGGATGAGGGAAGGATTGTGAAAGGGGCTAATCCAGAGGGGTGTACTGTGTGGGATGTAAAATGAGTAAGTAAAAATAAATACATTCCAGATATATTCAATTTGGCAACTTAGAATGCCATCACAATCCATTATTGGTCAATTTGCCAAAAATTTGATACATTTGCCTCCTGACATCTAAATGAAAACACTAACCAGGACAAAATAATACCTAACTGTGGGACATAAAACCATGAGAGGAAGTTTGATAAGATAAGAGCAGTTCAAGACAGAGAGATTCATACCTGAGGCTTAGGTGACTCCTAGCTCTCTGCTGGTCTCCTGACTTGGAATATTCGCCATTCTTCCCACATAAAAGAGAAGTGATTTTTGGTCATGTAGGCTCAAGACAGAGTTCTCCATGCTAATGGCATACCTATAGGCTCAGAGGGCATAGCCAATAAGCTCCCCTTTCAAGAAATTACTCTCTGCAAAAGGTATTTAACCTCAGGCATACCCTGAGAAGAGGAGTATGGTTTTATGAATACACTTTCTTTCATGACAATAAACTGTTCAGAACATGGACCATCTCTTTTCATTGAGATCAACCGTGGGGATCCATGGAGAAGACCTCCACCTACAGAGCCACAGCCTGGTGTTCCATAGAAGGACTGTTGCCCTCCCAGCCACAACTGCCACCAAACCTGTCACCATCAGGCCAAGAACAATCCCAATAGGACCAGGCAAGGGTCTGCTTCTCCCACTGCCACCTCTGTTGTCTGTGCTGCAATTCCCAGTGAAGCCTGGATAGCCAAGAGCCTGTGAACTCCATGACTGAGCCTCAGCACAGTCCTGTGGACCCCTAACCAGATAGGGATTTTCCATAGCTCAGATTGTGTCTTCCCATCCCTGGAGTGGTACCTCAGTGCTTCCCTACAGCCCAGCACCCACCCAGGTGGCAGCATGGGAGAAGCACAGTCTAACTCCTTGATTTCCACCTCCCCAAGCAACCTTACCTAATGGTAGAGGGGACATAGGCCCACAACCCTACACCTAAAATGATATAACTATCCATTGTTTAACTGAAAACACATAAAAAAGAAGCTTGGCTGGGTAGGTTCCTGAATCTAAGTCATTACTTGTTTAATTTCATTTAATGTCCTTGAGCACAGGACACTTACCTCATTTATATTTTCTGATGTCCCTTAAATAATTGAACATTCACTTTGTATTTTTCCTTTCTAAGATTGCTACACTTGATCAAAGTCTCTTCATAAGAGTACACTACAGGACACAGTCTAAACTAGGTTGTTTTGAGACATACTTTCTTTTTTGTTGTTGTTATTTTTTTGGTTTTTGGTTTTTTGAGACAGGGTTTCTCTGGCTTTCCTGGAACTCACTCTGTAGACCAGGCTGGCCTCTTTGGCAATGCAATTAATGAAAATCCCATCAAAAAATATGGCCCATTAAGCTCCCCATAAAGCATTTCACTGCTTCCCTAATCTAAAATCTCAAAATCTACATACTTCCAAACAAACTCATGGTCAGGCCTATCACAGCCGATTCAGTGCATACCATCTTCTCTATTGGGGTTTTATTACTATGAATAAACACCATAGCCAAGGTATCACTTACAAATGCAAACATTTAATTGGGACTGGCTTAGAGTTTCAGAGGTTTAATCTATTATCATCACACCAGGAAGCATGGCAGCATGCAGGCAAAGTTCTACCACTTGATCAGAAGGCAGCCAAAGAATACTGTTACCTACTGGGCAGAGCTTGACAACTCGCGGACTTCAAAGCCCACACCACACTGACATACTTTCTGTAACAAGGCCACACATACTCCAACGCGGCCAGACCACTCAATAGTGCAGCTCCCCATGCACCAAACATTTAAAACATGAGTCTATGAGGACCAAACATTTTCAAGTCACCAAAATTAGATTTGAATAGTTAATATTTCATTAAGATATGAATTCTTTTTTTCATATACTTAATTTTAGCTGCCATTTGAGAACAACAAAATAAAATGCAGGTCCACAGTACCATAAAGGAATCATGCACAAATATATGTTAAATTTATATACAATTAATTAGTGAAATTATAACATCATCCAAAATGTGTAACTTGTTTATCCAATTGTGTTCTATTTCCTCATTCTGAAACTATCAAGTCATTTTCTCAGATCATGGTATAAAATCCAAATTATCAAGGAGTCTCCTTTCAAAGTCAACACACAAAATAGTATTACATTTGTGGGATATTTTCTCCCATAAACATAATCTCCTAATGAATATCTGTCAAATATAGCGGGTATATGGTGCCTTATATCTAAAATATTGGTGACTTTCTCAGGTCTCACTGACTTCATTGTCAGTTATACCTATTAACCAAGTTTTTATTTTTCTATATTATACAGGTTATTTCTTTCTTCTTGCCACTTCAATTTTATTAACTACATCTGTACACAATTTTAGAGTGCAGCAAGCATTAGAAAATAGAAGAAAGTAGAGGAAACATTTACTGTAACTGATATTATCTCTAAAGTGAGGAAATAGCAATACTGCCCAATTTGTAATGCTTAAAGAATCTATAACTTGGTGAATTGGGAAGCTGGAACAAGGTACATTAAAATGACATTCTTCATCAGGATATCTATTTTTATATCAGAGAGTGTAAATATACATGTAATCCCCCATATTTTACCCTGTAATTTATAGTTTATTTAATTGAATTAATTATTGACTAAATAATGATACATTTTAACCACCAAGTAAATATTGAAATTGTTTCCTTAATCATTTTTATTAGAAAATTGCTCAAGGTTATTCACAAACAATATGTTGGTTTTTGATTATATTTTGAAAAGGGCAATTTCCAGGTGTTAGCTTCAATGTCTCTTAGGAGAAGCCTATGTTACCATGACTTTCTTGGAATCAGCAAATTCCTGGGTTAAGGACTGTTTTTAATAAGTTGTCCAGATCCTGAATCTATATAAGAATCTCTCAAAACTGTTGTTGTTAAACCTATTACTGACATAACGGCATTCCTTTCTTGCCTAGGCAGCCCTTGTGATTTTCAGAAAAGTCTCTTAGCTGAGTTTATGTGAAGCATTTGTTCATACCTAATTTGTCGGAACCAGGCCATGTTTGTGTTCTCTTGGTGTGGCAGAAGGTTGATTGTGGGAGTATAAAGGCTGCCTTGAGTGAATACATTTCTCTGTGAATGACTGTAATTACTGAGGGCTGCATTCACTTGGCATTGTGAACATCAATCCTCTACTACAAGGTTAATAAGCAGAAAATAGACAAACATAAGAATAAAAGTGGCTTATCCTGCACAGAAATTATAGGCAGGGTGATTTTTACCTCTCTGGTGGTTGTGATGGTGTTCCACCAATGGTGCAGTTGTCACACATTTCAGGAATTAAGGTATAATCCAAAATTTAGGGATAATTTCATTCCAACATTAGCATTTTCCAGTAAAATTTTATATTAATATTCTTCTTGTTCTTAAAATGCTAGGTCATCCCACTTTTTTTTTTCAAGACAGGGTTTCTCTGTATAGTCTTGGCTGTCCTGGAACTCACTTTGTAGACCAGGCTGGCCTCAAACTCAGAAATCTGCCTGCCTCTGCCTCCCAAGTGCTGGGATTAAAGGCATGCACCACCACTGCCAAGCTGCCATCCCACATTTATGGACTGATAAATTTCCCTTTAGTGTTACTTTATTTAAGATTCAAATCATGTATTTCCTGTTGTGTTACTGTTATGAAAGTAAAAAGAGAACATTCATTGGCTATAAATCAATTATACAGACTAACTTCTACCAACATTATTCTCCTTGCTTAGGACATAAAAATTTAACTTTGTTCTTTTCTTATCCCCAGAAATATATTTTAATTATTTGATTTGTGTTTATGTAATTTTTAATGTGGCTCCTTTATCTTTGTTTTGTATCAGTTAAGCCTAGCTCACAGTTTGTTTTTCAATTCTGTAGAATTATGATGACCTTAAGTTTAAAACTGTAAAACTATGATAAACTAACATTTACATTTTTTCAACAACTGACATCTGCCCAATAATCATACCAATATTTTAGTTTTAGCATAATTTTCTTTTGGAGCATTGCTATAAACTGTCACATTTTTCTCATTTTGTATAACTTCATGAGATATATAAAATATTGTGCCAGGGCAGGAAATTAACACATTTTTGGTACAGTATTTATGCATCTGCTAGATACATATGGACGATATAAAACACTTTATTTATATTAGTATCTGTATTTAGTCACACTGCATGGTATTATTTTTGTTTTAGAAACAAAATCTGAATCTATGCTGTTTTGAGTAAATTCCAGTAATAAATATCATATAATTATGTTTAACCTCAAGTCAACTTATTATTTATTTAAAAAGGAAAAATTGACTTTTAATATTATCCTAATCTATAAGAATGAAATTTAATGCAAGAATTAAATTTTGTGAATTATAAAATTATAGTAAAATTAAAGTTAGTTGCTGTTCTCCTGAGAAAGGTGATGGAGGGAAATGGAGAGAGAAGGAGATGGAAAAGGTAGACAGAGGTAGAAAGAAAACATATTAGACAATTATAAAACAGTAGCATATTGAGTTTTTATCCATAACACTAATAAATAGAATTAAAAGAGATAGAATGACAGGGTAAAAGAAGTACCCACTGAGCTAGTGTCTCTAGCTGCATATGTAGCAGAAGATGGCCTAATTGGCCATCATTGGGAAGAGAGGCCCCTTGGTCTTGCAAACTTTATATGACCCAGTACAGGGGAAGGCCAGGGCCAAGTAGTGGGAGTGGGTGGGTAGGGGAGCAGGGGCGGGGGTGGGGTATAGGGAACTTTCGGGATAGCATTTGAAATGTAAATAAAGAAAATAATAATAATAATAATAATAATAATAATAATAATAATAATAATAATAATAATAACAATGAAGCAACATGGGAGTCAAAGAAGCAGATTGGCTAATTGATGATTTTTATCACACCCTCTGTTCCTGTAACTCCAATGCACCAATTTAACCACTGCAAATAACACTTGCTGGCAGCCTTCCTTAAACCATCTCCCAATCTTCAATGGGGCAAGCAGATCGACTCCTCCAACTTTCCCTTCTCTCCCTCTGACTTCATGTTAGTCACTAACTCCAGCACCTATTCCTTGGGAAAAATGTCAGGCTAACCAGGCAGAGAGAGTCAGGTAGTTCTGATGTGGATCTTCATTGCTTCTCCCTCTCCTCTAAATGCAATCCTGTATTTTATGTCCATCTTTGTAGAATACTACCAACTGAGACTGCAAAGCCAACGTCTTCTGTCCAAATATGAGAAGGATTATGCATTTTTTCATGTAATCTTCCTCCCCACTCATTTTGATATCAAAGACCCCATTTCCTGCATCCCTTCTGTGGGAACTAGCAGCCAAGCCTGAAGAGATGCAGGTATGTTAGTTCCAGATATTTACTCTCCCTCTTTCCTCCATATCCATTCTCCCAGTCCCAAGGCCTAATATTTAGCAGATTACCTGTTGTGACTTATCCTTACTCTCAGGCCTATTTACAAGGAAATAGTAAGATCATGGTAGAAAATCACGCTTTCCTCCATTGTGTTTGCCATCTCCATCCCCTTAGACTATCCCTATTCCTAATTGTCAGCTTCCAATATTTAGGAATATATATTTTACTAATACCACACATGTAGCCAAATCTATGAGGATCAGAGGAAACTTCCTACCAAGCAACACATAGCACCCATACTCTCCTAAGAAACAAAAAGGTCAACAAAAAAACAAAAACAAAAAACAAAACAAAACAACAACAACAAAAAAACAAGGAACAAAATACCCATCCAACAAGATAAGAACAGATATAAGCACCTAGAAATAAAATCTTCCTCAAACCATATGCCTAGATACCAGTGTAAAAATATAAACAATAAAAGCCATGACAACATATCTCTAATAAAGCCAAGTACCCCTGACACTGCAAGACCTGTGTGTTACAAAACATCTGAAGCACAAGAAAAAGTTCTGAAAATATCCTCTATGAATATGCTAGAGGTCCATAGAGAGAAAATTAATAAATTCTTTAAAGAAATCTGTGAAATCACAAAAAAACACAAAAATATTGGAAGGAAATGATTCAACCATTTCAAGATATGCAGGTGTAAAGAGATTTAATAATAAAAAAAAAAAAAACACAATCTTAGAGAGACCTCAAAATAAAAAAATAAATAATAGGAACTTCAGCTGAACACAGAAGCAAAAATAAACAAACAAACAAATAGATAGATAAATCTGAGCATAAAACATCCAGAAACTCTATAGCATTTAAAAACACAAATCTAAGAATAAGAGAAATAAAGGAAGGAGAAGTGACCTGGGTCAATGGCAAAAAGAGTGATTTTCAACGATATTCCCTAAGAAAGAGAAGAAGATGACTATCAAGGTACAAGAAGCACCTTCAACATTGGAATGAGAGAGAGAGAGAGAAAGAGAGAGAGAGAGAGAGAGAGAGAGAGAGAGAGAGAGGAGAGAGAGAGAGAGAGAGAGAGAGAGAGACCCCTCAACATGTAAACCTCAGCACATTAAATATGCAGAACACAGGAAAATATATAGAGAGAAATATAAAAGATAAATTCGAGTAGCATTTAAAGGCATAATTATTAGAATAAAACATGACTTCTCAATAGAGTGTCTCAAAGCCAGAAAGTTTTAACAGGTATTCTAGGGACTCTGAATACACAGATAACAGCCCAGGCTACTATATCAGCAATAGATAGAGAAAATAAACCATTGCATGGTAGACACAAATATAAGTAAATTCTATCTACAAACCCAGCCCACAAATGGAAGTAAAAAGAAAACTCTAACTGAAAGAGGCTAACTATCCCCAAGAAAACACAAAGAGTATATAATCTCAGTGGAGCAAATCTAAAACTGGGAAGCATACATTCACACACACACAAAATATACCCAAACATATGGGACACAGGAAGGTAGTTCAAGGAGACAAATTCATAGAAGCAACTGATTATATAAAGTAACCAAAATTCAGCGAATAAGATCCAAATTACCAAAATTAGAAACAAAGGGGGGTGAGGAATAATGAGAGACAAAGGAAATACAGAGCTTGATAAAGACAAATATTAAAATCCTGTGTTCCACCAAATTGGAAAATCTAAGAACAAATGGGGTGACTTGCAGATATATACAGTTATTAAAGTTAAATCAAGATCACATAAGCAATTGAAAGGCACCCATAATACCTGGTGAAATAGAAACAGTCATTAAGAAAATCTTACAAATGAGACCCTTAATAGCAGGAGGAGTAGCTGTATCTGACATTGTTGTTTGCTGTTGGATCCCTGCTCCCTAACTAGGCTGCCCTGCCTAGTTACAGTAGGAGAAGATGTTCCTAGCCCTATAACAATTTGATATGCCAAGGAGAGTTAATGTCCATGGGGTCTTTCCCTTTTTCTTAGCCTTTTCTAAGGAGAAAGGGAAAAGGATAAGGAGAGGGAGGGACTGGGAGGATCAGAGAGAGGGAAAGCTAAGTTCAGGAGGTAAAGTAAATGAAACTGCATAGAAATCTCCTAGGCTGTTAAAGAGACAATGTCAATACTCCTCAAATTATTTCACAAAATAGGAACAGAAGGAACACAGTTCATTCATTTAATGAGGCCAGAGTCACCCAGACAGAGGGCCAGGCATGGGTCAATATGAGCAAATCAAGAAATGTAATCAACCATATAATCAGACTGAAAGCAAGAACCAAATTACCATCTCATTAGACACATAAAAGGCCTGTGACAATAAAATTCCTGCATCATTTCATGATAAAAGTCTCTGAGAGATTAACAGCACAGGGAACATAGCTCAGCATAATGATAAAGTTAAGGCCAAAGTCATATCCAATATCAGTCTAAATGGAGAAAAACTCAAAGCAATTCCACTATAAAAGGAAAAAGACAGGGGGGACCCTCTATTCATATCCACTCCCTGGTCATTAAAGTAAGTAAAGTCTTTCCAGATCAACAAGACAACAGAAGATCAAGGGGATACAGATTCCCCTTGGAAAATATCAAAGTATATTCATTTGCAGGTGGTATTTTGTTATGAATTAGTGTCCCCTTAAGTTTAACTGGAAGAAAATTATATAGATAATAAACACTTCATGCAAAGTCATTAGATAAAGAGTTCACAAAAATCACTAGCTTCTTACAGATAAACATGAAATAAGTAATCAAGAAAACAACACTTGTCACAATATCTTTAAAGAACATAATTTAACTTGGTGTTATTCTACCCAAGCAAATGAAAAAACATGGTTATGAAAAAAACCTTTAAACACATTGAAGAAAGAAATTGAAAGAGATATCCCTACACTTGTGAATCAATAAAATTAATACAGTAACAGTGGTTATCCTACCAAAAACAATCTAAAGATTGAATTCAATCCCAGTGAAAATTCCAGGACAACTATTTACAGATACAGAAGCACAATCTTCAGTGTCATATAGAAACACAACTACTTCCTGAATAGAAAGACAGACAGACAGACAGAAAGACAGACAGACAGACAGAAAGAAAGAAAGAAGAAAGAAGAAAGAAAAGGAGAAGAGAAGAGGAGAGAGAGAGAGAGAGAGAGAGAGAGAGAGAGACAGACAGAGAGACAGAGAGACAGAGAGACAGAGAGACAGAGAGACAGAGGGAGGGAGGGAGGGAGGGAGGGAAGAAGGAAGGAAGGAAGGAAGGAAGGAAGGAAGGAAGGAAGAAAGAAAGAAAGAAAGAAAGAAAGAAAGAAAGAAAGAAAGAAAGAAAGAAAGAAAGAAAGAAAGAAAGAAAGAAAGAAAAAGAAGCCAACTATGGAGGGTATCACTTTCCTGTTATTAAGTTGTAATACAGAGCTATCATGGTAAAGATAGCTCTGTAATACAGAGCATCACAGTATTAATACAAAAACAGGCTCAATAATCAGAGGAATTGAATTGAAATTACGGACATAAATCCACACACTTATGGACATCTCCTTTCTTATAAAGAAGCAGAAATACACACTGAATATCAAGAGACAACATCTTTAATAAATGGTTCTGATGAAAGAAGAATTCAAATATCATTCTGCAGGAAATCAACTACAAGTGACTAAAGGACTTCAACATAAAACCAGACATACTCAACCTGATAGAAAAGAAAGTGAGAAATATTGTTGAACACATTGGCATAGGTGAAGACATTTTTATCAGACCATTAGCATGTACACTAAGAACAATAATTAATAAATATAAAACTCTTGAAACTTAAAAAATTCTGTATGACAAAGGAAACACTCATTTAAACAAAGCAGTGGCCTACAGAAAAATAAAATAAATATCTACTACAATTCCTTTTCAGGTTAAATATCTAAAATATACAAAGAAATAAAAATATCTCCATATACAAGAAAATTAAAAACCCAATTTAAAATGGAGTCTATACTAAATAGAATTTCCAAAAGAGAAAACTGGAATGTATGACAAACACTTGAAATTTTTAGCATCTTTAGTCACCACGGAAATACAAACAATAACCAATAACTAAACAGCTTTTTGTTTGTTTCTTTGTTTTTTGTCTGTTTTCTGAGACAGGGTTTCTCTGTCCTGGAACTCAGTCAATAGACCACGCTGGCCTTGAACTCAGAAATCTGCTTGCCTCTGCCTCCCAAGTGCTGGAATTTCTGAGTTCAAGGCCAGCCTAGTCTACAGACTGAATTCCAGGACAGCCAGGCCTACATAAAGAAACCTTGTGTCAAAAGACCAAAACAAAACAAACAAACAAACAAGAACAGTAACTACCCAGAGATTTAATCTTTTATTTTTGATTGGTTGATTGATTTTTTAAATGATTTTGTTAGATATTTTCTTCATTTACATTTCAAATGCTATCACGAATGTCCCCTATACCCTCCCCCTGCCCTTCTCCCCTGCCTACTCACTCTCACTTCTTGGCCCTACCATTCCCCTGTATGGGGCATATAAAGATTGCAAGACCAAGGGGCCTCTCTTCCCAACAATGGCTGACTAGGCCATCTTCTGCTATATATGCAGCTAGAGACACGAGCTCTGGGGGTACTGATTAGTTCATATAGTTGTTCCACCTATAGGGTTGCAGACCCCTTCAGTTCCTTGGGTAATTTCTCTAGCTCCTCCATTGGGGTCTCTGTTCTATCCTATAGATGACTGTGGGCATCCACTTCTCAGCCACCAAACACTATTGCATATGCCAGCAAGATCTTGCTGAAAGGCCACTGATATAGCTATCTCTTGTGAGTCTATGCCAGAGATTTAATCTTACAACCCACAGAATTGAAACATTCAACAAAATAAGTGACAGCTTGTACTGGTGAGGTTGTGAAGTTTAGGGAAGACTCCTCCATCATGAGAATTTATATAAAGTGTCAAAATAAATTCGCAATTTTCAAATTTTCAAAGAGTAATTTCTATAAGTTTTTCACTTAATGTCATTTAAGAAGTGAATGTATTAGAGTATCATCTTAGATCACATAATCAAAATCAAATGACTAAACATGATATGAGTGACCTTTATTGCTTTTTTATGTACATGGCAACAGTTAATAATACTATACTACTTAATTGTGAGGAGGATGCAGATATAAATTTTGTTGTTCCCAGGTAGAATCGTCAGTTCAGGTTATTATGTTTGGAAAGTATTAATTCATCAGCTCCTTTGTTCTTTAAAAGTACTCCTTTAGAAATATATGTATACCTAAGTGAAAAACATTACTATCAGGCTTAGAACTTAGATAGCATAAACTATTTCCATTCTACTGTAGTTGGAAACAGATGTATCAGTCAATTCCATGTGAACTGTTCTCAGGATTTTCTTCCACTCCACCCCTCTTATAATTAGCAATACAACTCATCTCTGAGTGACATATGCTTATTAGAGTACAAAAGGCTGCAAACTAGCAGGCTGCTGAATCATGTATGATACAAATGACCATACCTTTTACATTCCTATGTGCATGCAGTTCAACTGTATGTAGGAGAGCTTTCCTAGATTAAAAATTCTGCTACTGGGCAGTTATTGTCCAGGAGACTGTAAAATGTGTAAGAAGTTATTAAAAAAGGACTCTTTGGAGGGGACATGGAAATGGTTTTGACTTGACTGTGTTGGTATTTGCATAGCAGTGTCATTCAACTTTTTACTTTCAAATGGTTAATTTTACCTTGTGTGAATTTTATCCCAACTGGATTTACTTATTTTTCAAATAGAAAATGCAATGTACTGAAAAGGAACATGAAATCCAGGCCTGCCAAATTGATAGTCATTTTTCTCAAGTAAGCAAAACACTCTTAGATATGCACGAAGTAGAAAAATCACTGTTACAATAGAACATTTTGGATGGATTATCACAGATTCCAGAGAGCCTGTAGAATGGAATTAAAGTAGATGACTCACCATGATCTATCTCTGTGTCTAGAGGCTATATGTCATAATATCCTGAAAAATTTAGAAGACAAATTAGTTCAATTGACAATGAATATTAATTAATGGTTACAAATTTTATGTGCCTATAACACACACACACACACACACACACACACACACACACATACACACACACACACACACACAGTATTGAAAAATATTTTATGTGACAGTTCAATGACTAGCTTACGAGCTTACCTAAAGATCTATTCCCCATATTTCATGGGAAGTAGAGGGAAAATGATAAGTTGAATTAAAATTTAAATGTAACTACTTGGTAGAACTTGAGTTCTTTGTCATCATATCTCACTTAATGGGAATCTATAGATGCACATAAATTATTTACATTCCAATTTATCTTAGTCAATAGAGCCTTTTTGTTCAAATCGCTTTACAAATATGAAGTCATTGAGTTACAGGTAATCAACCACACTTTGCTGCTTGATTGAAAGGAGGATTTTATCTTCCACCAGATGACACTTTAATGAAGACAAATAGAACACCATTTTCCTTTAGAAAATGCAAGTCACTAACAGTTTTCTTCTACTTGCCCATACCATACCAAAACAGAAGCTTTCAGAAAAATATTCAAGTGGAAAAAATTTGCTCAATATTTTGTACACTTTCTATGAATGTAGAACTTTGTCACAGGGTATGGCTTTATTTTACATGGCAATAAAGGACTTATTATGTTTTCTTCATGTCAAATACATGGTTTTTTGTTTGTTTGTTTTTGTTGTCTTACTATATGAGTTTTGAAAAGAGGATACAGTCAACATAAAAAATCTTAAAATATAAGCCAGTCAATGGTCACAGCCATAATCTTGATGGACCTTCAGATTTAATTGAAGAAAATCAAGTATATGAGATTAAATCAGAATACAAGTAGGCATTTCAAATAGACAAACAGAAAAAAAAAACAAACAACTATTTTTGAAGCGGGGAGATATCTCTGCCAGCAAATTATATGCCATACAAGTATTTAGACTGAAATTTGCTCCTCAGAAACTGTAAAAAGCTAGGCATGGTGGTGTTCACTTTTAATCTCAGCATTCAGGAGCTAGAATAGGCATACCTCTGGGACTCACTAGCCATATAGGCTGGCAAGCATTGTGAGTTCCAGATTAGATGATAAATGTGCATGGTGACTTCCAAATATTCACACACTTCTCAAAACAAATACACCACATTGGAATATATGTATATATCCATAAGAGAACATGCCAAAACACAAAAACCCATTCTTCATATACACAGATATGTTCTGAAGTCTCTTGACAAAAACGAGCATTTATTCATAAATTTCTATTTCTTCAGTTACCAAGTATTTCCAAAGATGATAGACACCACAAGTATTTAAAGGCTCTCTCTCCTTCTGCCAACCTTCTCTCTCTTCCCTCCGTTATCTGAGGCACTCCTTCACTTCTGTCCAATCTGTTGTAAAGTTACAGGATTTTCTTTTCTCTCAGGAGGGTAGATTTTAAACAGGACTTTCAAATTTTAGCCACAGCCTAACTTTAAAGGTCAATGTAAAAATAATTTAAGGGATGAAATTTCAAAAGGAGCAAAAAGAATTATCCAGTTCTGCACAGTCATCTCTGTAAAAGTTAAGAAAAATAGCTAATAAATAGCAAACCTGGGAAAGGTCAAAATGGAAATTATTAATAAATGCTAAATAACCCAGAGCTAGTGCTAGCAATACAGAAAATGATGAAATGCCAATTTCGAACTACCTTGTGAAGCCAAAATCTTTATATTTAATTCAAAATGTCTATAAGAGGGAGAAATGAAACAAATTTCCATGTTACAGCTTTGCATGTCCTGATTACTAGACCGCTGAGAGAAATACTGTTTTTGCTTAGGATGCCATGATGCATAAAAAGCTTTTATCTTTCATAGATTGCTATACAGATTTGTTTGAAATAGATTCACTAATTTATGAAATGACCCAGCGATCTTTCCTCCTAAGTAAGTTAATATGTAAAAAGAGGAAGATTATTTTAGGGGAAAGTTTTATAAATCTTAGCCTTTATTGACAAGCTGGTATACTTTAGTTATTCTTAAACTTAAGGGTTTCAATTCTATAACAATACCCTTTGTTTTTATTTACTATTTATGTGTTATGTGCATCTCACTGTGTGTACACACATTGTGGGGATGGCTCAGATGGCAGATGGCAATGCCAGATCTCTTGGAACTATAGCTATAAGTGTTTCTGATATTCTTATTGTGTGTTTTGGGAATTCAACTCCAAATTTTTGGAGCATCAAGCCATCTTAATGAATAAGCCATTATTTCAGCTCTCAATGTCATATTTTGTAACATTATTTTGTAGGCACATCACAATAAAATGTTGTAGGTGTACATAATAGGCAATTAATTTCCATTTGTGACTGATTATTTTTGAAGTTATAAGATTTAAAGCATGTTATGTGTTGTTAAACAATAATGAAACATATTTTACATGTTCCTTCATCACATCAAGGCTATTTATGTTTTGGGATGACTGTGAAACGTGCAGTATTTGTAAACATAATATACTTAAAAATGTCCATTTTTATATTAAAAGCATATGTTCATGTGTTATTATTTTTAATCAATATTTAGAAACTTGTTTACTCATTATCTTATTCATATATTTGTGTTTACATTTTAAAATTAGCTTATTGGAAAGAATAGACTTTAATATTAATTTCATGTTTTTATTTTTACAAATACATTAACTGTTTAGTTTAGTTTAGTTTTGTTTTGTTTTGTTTCGTTTTGTTTTAGAGATAGGGTTTCTGTGTGTAGCCCTGGCTGTACTGGAACTCACTCTGTAGACCAGGCTGGCCTCTAACTCATATATTTGCCTGTCTCTGCCTCCCAAGTGCTGAGATTAAAGGCGTGCATCACCACACCCGGCTATATTAACTTTTAATGATTAGTTCCTCTCACCTGGAATCTTACCACTTGGGAGAGGGAAGAAAAAAAAAGTACGACATCAAATCAACCTGTACTATATCTTTAGGTGTTGGATCAAAAGAATAAAATATTAAAATTAATGACAAATTGGTTCATGTTTATGCAGTAAGTTTCTCTTTTTTTGTTTTGATTTTTGTTTTTTGGGTTTTTTTGTTTTTGTTTTTCAATACAGGGTTTCTCTGTATAGCCCTGGCGCTGTCCTGGAACTCACTTTGTAGACCAGGCTGGCCTCGAACTCAGAAATCCACCTGCGTCTGCCTCCTGAGTGCTGGGATTAAAGGCATGCGCTACCATGCCTGGCTCTCTTTCTTTTCTTTTCAATTTTTATCCTTCCTGAAATCTTTAAACTTGCTGAGCAAACCATTAAACTAACTCATATAAGCTCTAGACTAAATATTTCTATGTTATAAAACAAATATTAGATAGGAAATTTATAATAAAGTATAATAAAGGCTTAAAGATACAATAGTAACTTGCAACATATTAAATTATAGTTTTTAAACCCATTTTCAAGAACGTTCCAGTCTTATTCACTTTATTGTATAATATTTCTAAAGTGAGATAAAAAAAATGAAGAAAATTTCCAGAAAGCCCCACAAAGTCTAATGATGGCTCTTTTGTATAATATGGTTGAGATTTATTTCACCTGAAGTTTACCATTTTGGGTAATGTGTGCTTTGGGATATCTGTGTCTGGTATGTTAATTACAATTATCCGTAGGCCACAGAAAATAGTAAAATATAAAGGTAATCTTTAACTATACTGTTACAGCGTCTGTTTTATGGAGTACACACGTCTTGTGAAAAGAGTAGGTAACATGAACTATTCTCAGTGTTCAGGATACCACATGAATCAAAAGTCTAAGAGAACAATTTCGACACCCAGCTCTCAAGAGAAGAGACAGGAAAGACAGGCAAATTAGCAGCACACACACACACACACACACACACACACACACACACATGTACTTACACCCCCCCATACACACAGAGAGAGAGAGAGAGAGAGAGAGAGAGAGAGA
>NC_034594.1:84631682-84634582 GCF_900095145.1 Mus pahari | reverse complement strand
GAGAGAGAGAGAGAGAGAGAGAGAGAGAGAGAGAGAGAGAGGAACTGAAAATTAGATTACTTCCAAAATACCTCTAGACTCACTTAGAAAGTACAAGTGTGTGTGTGTGTGTGTGTGTGAGAGAGAGAGAGAGAGAGAGAGAGAGAGAGAGAGAGAGAGAGAGATTGACAGTGACAGTTTGACAGAGACAGGTTACAGATGAAGACAGAATGAGCCAGAGCATACTGATACCAGAAGATAAAACAGATTGCCCAAGTGAGTTTTACAGACCAATTCAGTCATAAACTGAGAGTAGCTCACTCAAGTCAGTCAGCTTAAAGAATCAGAACAGGAGTTGGACCAGTGAGCTGGAGTTCAGAAAGAGAAAAGGGCGAGTTTACTCAGTAGTAAGCCTCGAAGATGACATTTACATTAAATGAAGTTACACTTACATGGCACAACCATGACTAATGAAAACAGATGAGAGCCATGAAGCCAGCACAGCTCTCTAGCAGAGTCTATAACAGCAAAGCTGAGCTGAGTGCTGTTTTCACTCCTGTGCTGTCTTTCACCTTGGAGTTCTGATCTCATCAGGGCTTTTTACCTGATGAATCACTTATATCTTCCCCCAGAAAATCATACCTGATCTCAAAAAAGTAATATTATTTGGCCCTACTCTAGATTCTTCCTTTCCATGGGAGTTGTGAAAAGCGCAACAAATATGAATAGTCCCAGAGTTCTCTTGGTTGGCACTCCTGACCCTAAGCAAGCTCAGAAAAAGGAGATGTGGAATAGAGCATATAATAGGCTTCCTCCTATAAGTAGTCTATGGGACATTGCCAATAACAAAGTTTGTTTGCCTAAAACAACTTTGATGATGAATAGATGATATATAATAATGGTGCAATCGTTCCTCATCATTAGAAAGCACTGAATATCAGTTGTGTTTTTCCTCTTGTGCTATGTGCAAAAACAAATATCCCAAATGCAGATAACCTTTTATACCATACACTCTCCCATAGGTCATGTTTCAAATTGAGGCCTAAAAACTGTCAACAGCTGTGAACAAACACGATATAAAAACGTACTGTTGTATATATCAATGTCCTTTTAAATTGTGGCTTGAAGCAAGATTCTGCTGAAGGNACCCTGATATAGTGGCCTCTTGTGTGGCTATGCCAGTGCCTGGCAAACATAGAAGTGAATGCTCACAGTCAGCTATTGGATGGAACACAGGGCCCCCAATGGAGGAGCTAGAGAAAGTACCCAAGTTGTTGGGGGCTGCAACCCTGTAGGTGCAACAACAATATGAACTAACCAGTACCTCCTGAGCTCAAGTCTCTAGCTGCATATGTAGCAGAAGATGGCCTAATTGGCCATCATTGGGAAGAGAGGCCCCTTGGCCTTGTAAACTTTATATGACCCAGCACAGGGGAAGGACAGGGCCAAGTAGTGGGAGTGGGTGGGTAGGGGAGCAGGGGCGGGGGGGAGGAGTATAGGGAACTTTCGGGATAACATTTGAAATGTAAATAAAGAAAATAATAATTAATTAATTAAAAAAAATTGCGGCTTGAAAAATGGCTCCATGGTTAAGAGCATTTGCTTTTTCAGAAGTCCTGAGTAAATACAGTTGTAGCAGATTTAATCCCTCTAGCTTAAAGGAGGACTTGTGCTCAAGAGGATATACCCACACAGAGAAATAAATACACCTATACATAACTAACACTAGTAAAATAAAAATTTAAAATAAAATGATGTACATAGATATATTTAAAATAAAATGATGTACATAGATATATATTAGTTGGGTCGTTGGAAATCCTGTGGAAGGGGGTAGAAGGATTGCAGGAGGCATGAGAGTCATAAACACCATAAGTAAACTTACAGAATAAACTAAACTGGACCTACAGAGTCTCACTAAGACTAAACTCTCAACCATAGCGTATGTACAAGACTAATATAAGCCAGCTGCATATACGTAGAAGCTGTGTAGCATGGTATTCATGTGAGATTCTTAACAGAGGGAGCAGGGGCTGTCTTCTATTCTATTGACTGACTGGTTTTGGGACCCTTTCTCCTAACTTGGCTCATCTAGCCTCAACAGGAAAAAATGCACATAGACTTACTGTGTACAGGAATTCTAATCCAGCAATATAACAGGACTGCTCTGGTAAGAGACCCGATCAGATGCTTTCTAGCTCTATATGATCCTGGAAAAAAATGCAGAAACACCCTTAGTACACAACTTAAATTCCTCTAGAATACAGACATGCTTTTAGTGCACTTTAATAGCAAACAATGCCATTGAATTCAGAAGCAGACAAAGTGACAAATCAGAGACAGATTTGATTGATTAATTTGATTAGTTAATTAATTTAAAAAGTAAAATGGTAATTTAAAATAGACTCAATGATACCAAGCATTTAGAAAGAAAAAGTGTTTCATATTGGTTAAGAAAACCCTTTGGACACCTCTTCTCCAGGTTCAGTGCTGGCTCCTTGGAGGTTGGGGGTCATTGGTGTCTCTGACCTTGGATTCCAACTTTGTATATATGATGTTCAGCTGAATAGAATCCAGTGACTAACTCTGAAGGAGCTTTGAAAACAGTGGTCTCTCTGATGTGATAGTTTTCTTCAAGGGATCCCTCATGATTATTTTATATATATATATATATATATATAAAAATGTACACTGTTTTCACCCTACTTAATGTAGTTACAGCAATTCCTTGCTTCTAAACACTCATTCAAGGAAAATATTTTCATGAAATATGTGAATAATGGAGCTAATGGAGTGGGCAGAAATCGCTGAAACTTTATCATTGTATAGGTTGTGAGGAGCACTTCAATGTTAGGTATTCTTTTTTTTTCCATTTTTTTATTTATTATTATTTTCTTTATTTTCATTTCAAATGCTATCCC
>NC_034594.1:84618928-84627962 GCF_900095145.1 Mus pahari | reverse complement strand
CTGTTCTCCTCTATCTCTTTAAGAATTTCTACCCCTTTAGAAGTATTCTCCTGTTTTTCTTTTAGGACTTTTATCTCTTTAGTGGCGTTCTCCTGCATTTCTTTAATAATGCCCTTCTTTAAGTCCTCTACCAGCATCATGATGTATGCTTTTAAATCCAATTCTTGCTTTTTGTGTGTGTTGTATTCAGGACTGACTGAGGTGGGAGTGCTAGGTTCTGATGAAGGTAAGTGGTCTTGGTTTCTGTTAGTAAGATTCCTACATTTGCTTTTCATCATCTTGTGATCTCTGGAGTTATTTGTTATAGTTGTCTCTGGTTGGAGCTTGTTCCTCCTGTGATTCTGTTAGCCTTTGTCAGCAGTCCTGGGAGTCCAGCTCTCTCCTTGGTCTCAGTGTTCAGATTACTCTCTGCAGGGAAGCTCTCCTCTAGCAGGGAAGGTGCACAAAAGCCTGGTGTTCAGATCTGCCTCCTTGCTGAAGATGTAGGCCCAAAACAGGACCTGTTCCAGAAGATGTGTTGCCTCTGCAGTTTATTCACTCACCTGCACAGACTAGCCGCTGAGGGACCCTGGACACAATATGACTCTCTCACCTGCTCTGGCAGACAGAGCCCTCACAGATGGCCATCTTTCCTCTGGCGAGGAAGGTGCCCAAATTTCTGGGGTCTGTAACAGTGTCTGTCCCAGAAGTTAGGTTGCTTCTGTTTGTCCTGAAGCTGTTTAGCTTCTGCGGTCCACACTCTTGCTAGTGCAGACTGGAGACCAAGGGAACCGGAGCAAAGATGGCTCTCCTTCTGGCTCAGGCCATGAGTCTCCTCCCAGGTGGACACCCCTCCTCGGGCAGGAAAGTTGCAGGGTGACTGGAGCCAGAAACTGGACCCCTCCCAGACGCTGTGTTGCTTCTCTGGCAGAGCACAGGAGCAAAGATGGCTCTCCTTCTGGCTCAGGCCTTGAGACTCCTCCCGGGCAGACACCCCTCCTCGGGCAGGAAAGGTGCGGGATGACTGCAATGTTAGGTATTCTTAAATGTCTTAAAGTTAAAAATAGGACACATGTGAAAATTTAAAACATGAAAATGTCAAAATAATCATTCAGACTTCAGAGCTAAGATTGTTACTAATGAATAATACTTCTCATCATTTATTTTTCTAGTATATATTTAAATAATCAGTAGCATTTAAAAATATGTGCATGTACATATACATATATATGTGTGTATGTGTATTGTATATATAAGTATATGTACTTATATATACAATACACAAATTATAATCTCTCATTATAGAACATCAACTTTTTCAAAGTATAATAAACATACTTGAACTAGTTTTTTTCCTCTGTAAGTGTATCTCCTATCTGAAACATTTTATTTTACTGAGATTTCATACAATGTCCTCCTTCAAGACAGTTTTCTAGCATCTGAAGAAGGATCAGCAATTACAACTTGTACTTGCCAAAGAATCCTGATGACCTGATTTCCATGGCAGAACCCATGGTGGAAGGGCAAGAAGAGTCTCCCACAGGCAGGTCTTTCTTGCCTCTTACATACATACAGGATACTACTAATAAAATACATTTAAATGTTAAATCAGGTCTTCTATTTGGATTAAATGGAAAATTCCATAAAAGCTTTAAAATAAACATTTACTTAATTCTCAGCACTGATTAACCACATTTATTTAAACTACATTTTGGTCTTTATCTTTTGTTTTTAATACTTTACCTTTGCAATAGTGTAGATGAGATTGTGGTTTTGGATGTCAATATTTTTATACCCACTATTATTTGGTAGAGAACTGAATTAACCTAACCAATATCATGTGAAATGCTTAAATAGAGATATGGATTAAAGTCATCTGGCTCTATAGTTTCATCTACTGAGCAATGAACTGTAAATATGTTCACATATCAGGAAAATAAGTTTTAGATTGAATTTTGGAATCTAAATTCAGAACTTAGGTAAGTATTTGAATATAGTAGTACAAATTTAAGATCAGTCGAATGTAATCTAGAACTCTCACAAGTCCTTGAATTTCAGAGTGGTCATCTGCTTCAGACAGAATTCTTAAGTCATAATTCAAAATTAAATCTTTGAAAAATTACCAGGACAAGAATTACAAATGATTCTCATTGGTCAATGAGACTGACAGAACAGTGTGTGTGTGTGTGTGTTTGTATTACTGTGTATGAGTAAGTAGTAAAAATAATAATTTTTTTTAATTTATGTATCTATTTATTTGTTTGTTTATTTGTTTGTTGTCCATCTCTATTCTTAATATAAGGAAAATAACCTATGTTATTAGCCATTTATTTTGGATTAAAAATGTTAAAATCACATACTTGGCCATATATAAATATGATGAAATGAATAATTAGTTTTTACTAATGAGAACAAGATACAGAAACTACTTGGTTTGGCCACAGGAGCTGAAGCAATCATTTCAAAATGACCTTGCTGGAGGTCAAAGTGGTAGAGTTTTTATTCTCATTTCTTTGTTTTCTTCTTCTCCATCCCTCCTCCTCCTCCTCCTCCCCCTCCTTCTCCTCCTGCTCCTCCTTCTTTTTTCTTTTTTCTTCTTCCTTTCAGTGTATTTATCTCATTTTCTTTTTTCTTTTTTAAATTTTATTTAATCATTTTTTTTTATACTCCAGATTTTATCCCCCTCCCGGTCCACCCTCTGACTGTTCTGCATACATTACCCCTTTCTCAAAGAGATGTCCCACCCTCCTCCACAACCCAATACCCGACCAGACCTCCCCAATCCCTGGGGCCTCCAGTCTCTTGAGGGTTAGGTGCATCTTCTCTGACTGAACCCAGAACCAGCAGTTCTCTATTGTATATGTATTGGGGGCCTCATATCAGCTAGTGTATGCTTCCTGGTTGGTGATACAATGTCTGAGAAAACTCAGGGGTCCAGGTTAGTTGAGACTTCAGGTCCTCCTACAGGGTCACCCTCCTTCTCAACTTCTTCTAGCTTTTCCTTAATTCAACCCCTGGAGTCTCTAATGTCTGTCCATTGGTTAGGTGTAAATAAATGCATCTGACTCTTTCAGTTGCTTGTTGGGTCTTTCAGAGGGCAGTCATTATAGGCCCCTTTTTGTGAGAACTCATAGCCTATGTAATAGTGTCAGGCCTTAGGGCCTCCCTTTGAGTTGGATGCAAATTTGCGCCTGTAGGTGGACATCTTTTTCCTCAGGCTCTTTTCCATTTTTGTCCCTACAGTTCTTTCAGACAGGACAATTATGGATCAAAGTTTTTGACTTTAGGATGGCAACCCCATCACTCCACTTTATGCCATGTCCTTTTGCTGGAGCAACTCAATCAAAAAATGGCCTGTCAAGCTCTACCCTTCATGGCATATACTCAAAAGATGCTCCTACATATAACAAAGGAACATGCTCCACTATGTTCATAACAGCCTTATTTATAATAGCCAGACGTTATTTTATTTAAATGTAGGATTTAAACTTATTTAATGACCTATTCAAATTATCTTTAATATTTTTAGGGTCATGAATTTCCTCAGCCTTATTAAAATAACTTGAAAATATCACCTGGTGATCTTTCTCCACATCTGATGGCTGAGTAGACAGGATTGGATTAGGATCTGGTATCTAAAGACCTCATTTTCATATACAAATTTTGCCTTAGTACAACTTGGAAGTGAGGAAAGGAAATGAAGAGCATCAAAATAATGGTAACAACTTCAAATCCTCAGAATTTTCAAGACTCCTGAGGGAAATTAACTTTGTTCACTGTATGCATGATACCATGTATGCTAAAGGAAACACTGTATGCTAAAGGTAACACTGTAAAAATTAAATATCCTTGCCTTTGGGTTATTTCCAATGAAATATTATATTTTTACATTATAAAAATGTGGCAAAAGCAATCAGCTCATTCAGTTCAGCAATTAATTTAATGAAATTCAAAAATGTTTTAAGTTTTATAGTAGAAACAAAGCATCCTAATTGAAAACATAAATTTCTAGAAACGATGGATATTTAGTACAAATAGTTTTATAAAATATTCTTCAAGCAGCATTTAAAATTTAGTTTCTTAATACAGCCTGCAGGTTTAGCTTCAAATATGTTACTTGTTTAGTTTACTGTTTTGTTCAACAAGATGTCTCAGAAATTTCAACTATATCAAATAACGTTTACACTGTTTCATCCCTGAAAATCTATTTTAAGCATGCCTACATATGTTGTTCAGAATGAAACAAATCATTAACTTATTCTAACACTGGAAAATTCTGTCACATTTCAAAGCAGCTTTAATATAACCTTTAAATTTTTATAATAGATATTACTTGTAGATTTTGATTTTTACTCAATATTCAACAAACATAAATTTGCAGTCACTGCATTTTTACAATGTGTGAATTTTTAAAATATATGTAATTTACCTTAAAGTGATAATAATTTTAAAATCTCGAATTAGTGTCTAATGCTGACAAAATGAAGACAAATGCCAGGATGGTTATAATCATGGAACATGTCTCCAAAGTCACTCCATATTAGCAAAACTCAATGTGGTAATTAAGATAGAAAAAGGCAGTACTAAGCCACATGTCCTATCAGGTTCCTTAGGGAGAAAAAGAAAAATCACTGATGTGACTTGAAATGTGTCCAAAGGATTTAGTTGCTAGACAATTAGCTTCAAAATTCTGCTATTAAAATACATAACAAATATCACCATCCATGTCTTTGAATCTTTCATTAGGTAAGTCCTTATTCCAGGTAGATTCTTCATTAGAACATGCATCCCAAAATCTAGCTTTGACTTGTTTTTTTTTTTTTTTAATAAAATAATTTATTTGAGATGAGAATTTTAAATGCCTAACACTTTTTTTTTTAAGGAAATGTTGGTACTGTCTCTGAGACAGCTTTACTCTGAACTGTGTATTTGTATAAGAATATATAATTTTCTTATCAGTCATTTCAGAAACCACTGCATCTTGTCCCATACTTAGGAGTCTTACAGAAAACCTATTCGTTAATAGTTGTTACAATGTCTAAGATGCTTGCTTTGTATCCTAATCCTCCAAAAAAAAAAAAAAGAAACAAACACATAAAAATGGACATTCTATGACAGAGACACTCATTTATCTCAAAAACAGAAAAAGTAATAAATAACAACATGAAAGGAATTTTAGCATGTTCTGACTACTGCTGCAGGAACACAGAAACTTGGCAAAGTACAGACATGCAGGAATTCAGCACTATATAGAAAAATTAACAACTAACTCAGCTCGCCTTCAACAACTGGAATAAAGGTAGACTCTTAATAAAACCATATTTTGTCTTTCTCAAGGCAATTATTAGCTACAAAAGAAAAATGAATTCATATCCTTGATCCTTAAGAAGAAATATTTATTTACCTCCTCAATGGACTAAAAGAGGCTTAAATGTCATAATTAAAATTGTATGCTTCCAAAAATATTGTATCATCAATGCAGTTAACTTAAAGTTTCAGATACTTATAACTTCATTTAGATGTCTTAAAAAAATTATACAAGCATGCTTCCTAGAGTACAAAATGCTTCTTATTAAGCACTTCAGGAACACAAAACCAATTTGTTTGGAAACACAGCAATCTTCTGCTGAAGGGCTATCATCAGAAGAGAAACACCTAGGGGCAATGGATACTGGACAGAACAGCAGCTAAAGGAAGACACAGCACTAAAGTTTGTGCTCAATCGCTGCCCACTTCAGAGGACCTGATTATTTTTACAAGCTCTTGGTTGGACTTTGGTACATGCACATGTATGTATTGCAAAGAAGTCTGTGCCCACAGCCTTGAGTCCTTCTGGAGTCCAAAGAGTTCAGGTCCTCCAGAGATATCTTCAAGTACTCTCCCACTTCTGGGCCAGCCTTCACTTGTAGAATGTTGAAGTCATTCCGACCACCATCTCAATCTGCCATACTGTCAAAGAAGAGTCAGGCCAAGACATCCTTCCTGTACTTCACAAAAGTAACATACTGGCTAGTTTCTATGCAGAGAAGAGCAAATGACTCCATCTTCTGACAGGGGATGCAGACAAGTCTGTAGTCCCAGTCAGACAAGTCTTTGGGAAGTGATACTGGATGGTAAGTATGATTCAACCTTCTGAGATGAAGGTGAACCTGGGCGCTGCCAGTCTTGCAGAAGTGTTTGATCTTCCCAACTGACATGTCCGGGTTGTCTTGGTACTCTCTAGACGTATAATCACAAGTCCTCCACAGATGTGGCACTGCCTGTGAGTGTCTTCAAGTAAATTTGTTATATTTCATTCCAGGAAAGGAAAAAGAAAAAAACTTCAAGTAGTCTAAAGTCTTTTCCAAATTGAGGCAACTGGATAATCAACCATGATGGTGCCACTCCAAATTTCAGGTGGCTGTTGATAAAAGACCATTCTAATAACTGCTGATTTGTGGGTACTCAAACTTTTTTTTTCCATAAAAATTCGATAAAAGTTACAGTTTTGAGCTTTTTGACTGGCTGACCTTACTTTTAACAATGGTTCAAACCTTAAAATATCATGAAATGGGATATTTAGAAACTCTTCAGGATCTTTTCCTTCAGAGGTAAATCCTGATTCAGCCTCAACTTCTTTAACTGTTTTCCTCAGTTTCATAATGTTTGTGGCACACACATATCCATATATTCTCAGAGGATTGTCTATCTCTGTCCTTAGTAGCTCTTGATTCTCCCTATAATATTCCACAACATTCTCCTTTGGTCTAATTAACACAATGTCCAGGGCAAACTAAAAGCAAATAAGTAGAATAAAGTTGAGTATAAGTAACAAGGATTGTAATTGCCCTGGATGCCTTTCAGTTTTTCCAATCATTATCTCTAAACCTTCCTTTTCTTCTACTACTTCACTTAAGAAGCCCCCAAATTCTAAAGGGTTACATATTTCAATATGATTGGATTCAGACTGTAAGGATTCAAATGTAGAGTCTGGTCTGCTGTTCTTTAGTTTCACAAACAGTGCCTTCTTCAGGGCACAGGTGAAATAGCAGTTGCACCTGAAAGTTCCATCTGTATAGCCTCTGCATTCCTCTTCCACTTGCAGTCCAGCTAGCACATCACTGAGCCCTGGAGGCTGCCTAATCCTACAGATAACCCCACAGAACAGGGGGTTCTCTTTTACGTCAGCAAGTGAGCCCACTTCTAGCCCATATGCATTCCCAGAAGAAATGGGCAAGGTTGGACTCAACTAGACAGGTGTGCTGTTCAGCTACCCCATCACAGACTGCAGTGACAGAAAGTAGACTATGAGCCATGCTGCCATTAATATTGGGCATTTTTGTCCAGCTAAAGGGTAAGGAGTGAAATCTGTTCTTGCTAGACAAAGGGTCCATGGAACTACGTTGTGGTGGAGGTGATGAATGTCCAAAGTCAGAAGACCTCTCTGTAAGTGACTTCACAGGCTCTTCTGCAACTTCATCAATATACCATGGATTTAAGGACTTAGATTGTTGAGAGTTAACAGATGACCCATTTAAGGTATAAAATAATTCAGATCTGTTTCTACTTCCAGGGTCTGAGGTAGATGCTGTAACTTCTTGTGACACTCTATCTGGGATGATGTCATTGATGTGCAAGAGGATTGTACTTTCAACACTTGTAAAACTACCAAGCTGTACTCCATCAATCCTCCAATCTCAGTTGCCAATAAGGTTATCCATGTGTACACCAACAAAATATCCTAGATTCTCTTTTCCTGGTAAAACATCACCAAATACTGTTCCAGATTCTATACTTTCTCCAACCTTCAAGGAAACTCTGGAGTTTATTTCCAAAAGGCGGGGGCAGGGGGTTTCAAACTGCATTATATCTCCTGGGCCTGCAAAATCACTTTACAATCCATTGTCATCTTCTATAAGTTTCAGTTTGGCCATACAACAACCATGACACAGTCTTCATCACACTGGAAAAGATTCTTCCCCTGATACACCCCATCTGTGAAACCTTGACCACAACCTTCTTTAAGTAATTCTACTCCTAAGAAGACTCCTGGAACCATCCTCTCCTCTAATAAAGGTCCTCTGAAGTGTACAACTCCTGGAAATTTCTCTTCCCCAGATGGCAGCTGTACTTTCAGAGGATTGTCCATGTCTACATGGAGGTCTTAACTTAATCAGATTCTGTTTCTAAATAGGCTGAGCCTGCCCTCACAGTTGGTAATTGCCAACAATAAACTCTGTGAAGTTTTCTTTTATTTCTTTTTTTTTAAATTGGATATTTTATTTACTTTTCAAATATCATCCCATTTCCCAATTTCTCCCTGAGAAACCCCCATCCCATCCTCCCTCTTCCTGTTTTTATGAGGGTATACCCCTACCCACCTACATACTCATGCCTCCCTGCCCTCACATTTCCCTGCACTGGGGCATCGAGCCTTCATGGGACCAAGGGACTCTTCTCCCATTGATGCCCAACAAGGCCATCCTCTGCTACATATGTGGCTGGAGTCATCAATCCCTCCATGTGTACTCCTTGGTTGGTGGTTTTGACCCTGGGATCTCTAGTTGGTTAATATTGTTGTTCTTCCTATGGGGTTGCAAAACCCTTCAGTTCCTTCAGTCCTTTAACTCCTTCATTGAGGACCCTGTGCTCAGTTCAATGGTTGGCTGTGAGCATTCACCTCTGTATATGTCAGGCTCTGGCAAAGCATCTCAGGAGACAGCTATAACAGGCTCCTGTCAGCATGCACTTCTTGGCATCCACAATAGTGTCTGCATTTAGTGACTATATGGGAAGTATCCCCAGGTGGGGCATTCTCTGGATGGCCTTTCCTTCAGACTCTGCTCCATACATTGTCTCCATATTTGCTCCCGTGAGAATTTTGTTACCTCTTCTTTTTTTTTTTTCTTTTTCACCTTCTTGCCCATTTCTTTTTATTTATTTATTTATTTAAAATATTTTCTTTATTTACCTTTCAAATGCTATCCCGAAAGTTCCCTATATCCTCCCCCTGTCCCTGCTCCCCTACCCATCCACTCCAACTTTGTGGCCCTGGCATTCCCCTCTATGGGGCATA
>NC_034594.1:84591778-84617953 GCF_900095145.1 Mus pahari | reverse complement strand
GTCTGTGAATTGTATCTTGGGTATTCTGAGCTTTTGAGCTAATATTCACCTATCAGTGAGTGCATACCATGTGTGTTCTTTTGTGATTGGGTTACCTCACTCAGAATGATATTTTCTAGTTCCATTCATTTGCCTAAGTATTTCATGAATTCATTGTTTTTAATATCTCTACAAGACCCTTTCATCCACAAACTTCATGTGGTTGAACTAAGATTTTAATCCAATCTGATTTTTTCTTGCCTTTTGCAGAAGGAACTCTTGAATGTCCCATAGAACGGCCTTGGATGTACTGTCTTATACTCCCTTTGTGTACTTTCAGGAGCTTCTGTGTTTGTTTGTCTGTTACACTGCATTCTTGAAGAAGCAGATAAAAAAGATATCTGTTCTTCCCAGTAGGGTAATGTAACTTTCTCTTGGCTCCACAGGCCTGAACCCATTGTGACAGTAACTTTCAGAACAGTAACTGGCAAAAGTAACCATTAGAAATACCTGTTATAAAATCCAAAAAACAAAACAAACAAACAAACAAACAAACAAAAAACAAATGAATTCATTGTAAGTCCCAAAGCAAGATTTTAGCAACCTCGTATCCATGTTGTAAAAACACAGCAATTCAAAGTGCCCAGCAGGAATCACTAGAGGCAGGACTGTGATGGCATCAACCAACCATACTCTTTCAGCTTTGAGGACTTTTCTGCTAAAAGGAATCCATGCCAGACAGTATAAGCCAATTCAAAATCCATGGCATAAGGGTTCACTGCCGCCTTGGCCACAGCTTAATGTTGTAGGCCCAGCTTCAGAATGGTGTCCAGGGCCAGCCCCTAGATTTGACTCTAAATTACAATATTTGACTATCCATGCAGGTGAAAAGTTGGAAGGGCAACATGGTGTAAGGCATACCTCTAGCAATCTCAAGGGTCTAACTTTTTACCAGAAGAAAAAGCAGAAGATAGGCAAACATTTTTGAAACACTCTACCATGAAACACAGGATGGACTGCTAGCTACTGCTTAATCTTACATTTTACACCTGTCATGGAATCCATATATCTATTTCAAGAGGCCAGGCAGATATTTGAATGCAAAGATATGTGAGGAATGAGGGGAAAAAAAAAACCTGTCTTCCCAAAACTCCAGCAATATTTTTTTTTCTATAGCTTTCCACATTTCCTTTCTGCATTTGCTAATCAATTTTACTTTAAAGAAATGCCTAGTTTCACTGCAAATACCACCTTTCTAATTAATATCAAAGTCAGAATGACAATAAGTAGAGCTGGTCAATATTTTGTAAGCATTTGGACAACAAAAGTACATTATTGGAAGGTATCTATTTTTATGTATGAAGTTCTACTTTAAAATTGTTTCTTTAACACATATGAAATCTTTTCTTTATTTAAAATGCAGCTCATTTTCCAGTGCAGTCAAAAGCATTATATTAAATTTTTGATATATATTACCTTAATAACTCAACTTTACTCATTTTTACCAGATTTGCTTTCTAAGAATGTTTATTGACTTCTGCATTGCATCCCAATAATATCCTGCCCCAGAACAGATGCTATTTTAGAAAAGAACTGTCTCACACTTGAAACATGGGCTGCTCTAGCCATTTCAACAGAAATAAGCTAGTAGGGAATAAGAAAACTCCTTCAAAATCAGTTTCTCTATCATAATTTCAGAAATATAAATGAGTATAAATGGACCCTTGAAAATGTTTCTAATAGGGACCCTGATATAGCGGCCACGTGTGAGGCTATGCCAGTGCCTGGCAAACACAGAAGTGGATGCTCACAGTCAGCTATTGGATGGAACACAGGGCCCCCAATGGAGGAGCTAGAGAAAGTACCCAAGGAGTTGTAGGGGGCTGCAATCCTGTAGGTGGAACAACAATATGAACTAACCAGTATCCCCTGAGCTCGTGTCTCTAGCTGCATATGTAGCAGAAGATGGCCTAATCAGCCATCATTGGTAAGAGAGGCCCCTTGGTCTTATAAACTTCATATGACCCAGCACAGGGGAAGGCCAGGGCCAAGTAGTGTGAGTGGGTGGGTAGGGGAGCAGGGGCAGGGGTGGGGTATAGGGAACTTTTGGGATAGCATTTGAAATGTAAATAAAGAAAATAATGATAAATAAAAAATAAATAAAAATTAAAAAAAGAAAATGTTTCTAATACAAAAACAATGTCAAGCATCAATAATTGGTTAGTTATTTTTAATTAAGATAAATGTTATATATGTATGTATGAACTTGTGTTATTTGCATTTTTATGAGTATGTTTTTGTAGTATTTGAATATGCATATTACTATGACATGTATATAAGCATATGTATATATTCTTAAATATTTACATGTGAACATATAAGCATATATAAATATGCATTAGATAGATAGATAGATAGATAGATAGATAGATAGATAGATAGATAAAAAGAAAGAAGGAGAGAGCAGTGTTTGAACACTGATTAATCAGGAAAACATATGGTTATGAATGTAGTTACATAGCCTAAGAGCAACTCACAGCAAATCAACAAATCAGCACCATACAGAGGAATTATAAAAAAGCTGATGAATGAATATATTGAACTCAAATTTTCAGATATCTATTAACTTAGGGATATAATTGCCAAGTGAATTTTATAAAATGAAAACTAAGCTGTCACCACACAGAATGAAAATGATGAATTAAACCATATTAAAATGCTAATATTTAAAGAGTAAAAGAAAAATGCATGATAGAAATATTTATAATACATACGAAGTAACATACAATCATGAAATATCTTTCAAAAACAACATATAAAACCAGAGAGGTGTTACTACACATTGAGACACTGAGACACAAATGGTTCAAAATCACTTACGTAATGTTGAGTATCTTAAGTCATCAGAGGAAAGCATATCAAAACTATTTTGAAATTTCTTTCTACCCCATTCAGAATGGCCAAGACCAACATGACAAATGACAAATGACATTCTCATAATGATGAGAATATGGGGAAAGTGTAACCCACTTGCATTCCTTGTTGAAGTAAAAAACTGGTACACCCACTCTGGAAGTCACAGTGGCTGTTCCTCAGGAAGCTTGAAATAGAACTATGTCGAAGATCAAGCTATACAAATTCTGGCCACATAATCAATAGACTCCACATTCTAATTTTTTCTAATTCTTCTTTTTGAAATTGGATACTTGATTTATTTACATTTCAAATGTTATCCCCTTTCCCAGTATTCCCTCTGCAAACTTCCTATTCCATCTCCCCTTACCCTGCTTCGATAAGGGTTTTCCCCCACCCACTTACCCACTCCTGCCTCACCCTAGCATTTCTCTACACTGGGGCATGGAACCTCCACAGGACCAAGGGACTCCCCTCTCACTGATGCCAGATAAGGATTCTTCAGCTCCTTCAGTCCTTTCCCTTACTCCTCCATTTGGGTTCCTGTGCTCAGTTTGATTGTTGGCTGTGAGCATCTGCATCTGTATTGGTCAGGATATGGCAGAGCTTCTCAGGAGACAGCTGTATCAGACTCCTGTCAGCAAGCACTTCTTAGTATCCCCAATATCGTCTGGTTTTGGGGTCTGCATGTAGGATGGATCCCCAGGTGAGAAAGTCTCTGGATGGCCTTTCCTTCAGTTCCTTCTCCACTCTCTGTCCCTGTATTTCCATTAGACAGGGGCAATTCTGGTCCTACATTTTTTTTTTCCTTTCATTGTTTTTGTTTGTTTATTGGCTATTTTATTTACTTACACTTCAGATGTCAACTCCATTCCCAGTTTCCCCTACACAAGCTCCCATTCCTTTCCCCTACCCCTGTCTCTATGAGGTGCTCTCACCCATCCACTCACCCATGTCTACCTCAGCACTCTAGCATTCCCCTACACTAGGTCATCTAGCCTCCACAGGACCAAGGTGTTCCCCTCCCAGGGATCCTCTGCTACATTTCCAGCTGGAGTCATGTGTACCCCAATTTGTATTCTTTGAATAGTGGTTTAGTCCCTGGGATCTTTGCGAGATCTGGTTGGTTGATGTTATTTTTCCTATGGGTCCCAAATACCCTTCAGGTCCTACAGTCCTTGCTCTAACTACTCCATTCAGGTCCCCGTGCTCAGTCCAATGTTTGCCTGAGAACATCGGCATCTGTATTGGATAGGCTTTGACAGTGCCTCTCAGGGAACAACTGTACCAGGCTCCCCTCACTAAGCACTTGGCATTCATCAATAGTTTCTGGGTTTGGAGTTGGCAGATGGGATGAATCCTTAGGTGGGCAGTCTCTGGATGACTTTTCCTTTATTCTCTGGATTAATATTTTTGAGGTGTCTGGGTAGCCCCCTACCTCTACTGGCAGCTGTGCCCATGCACTGGATAGAACCTGTCTCTCCAGATTCTATTTCCCTTTTGTTGGGTATTTTGGCTATCTGTTGGGTCCTGGGAACCTCTTGGGTTCCTGACCTCTGGGACTTTTTAGTTGCTACACCCAGTTCTCCCTCACCAACTGCTACACACCAATTTTCAAATTCCTGACCCTCTGTACTTCTTCCCCATGCACTGTCATATCTGACCTGGCCCCTCTTTTCCCTCCCCCTTTTCTTTCCCTCCCAGATCCCCCTTTCCCTCTACTTCCTGGAGATTCTGTTCTTCCCCCTTCTAAGTAGGACTGTAGCCTCCACACTTTGGTGCGACCTTCTTTTTTCTTGGGTTTCATATAGTCTGTGAGTTGCATCATGAGTATTTCAAGCTTATTTTTGGGAGATACCCACTTATCAGTGAGTATATACCATGTGTGTTCTTTTGTGACTGATTTGCCTCTCTTAGGATGATATTTTCAAGTTCGATCCATTTGCCTGTGAATTTTATAAAAACATTGTTTTTAATAGCTGAATAGTATCCATGCCTTTGTTGAGGGACATCTAGGTTATTTCCAGCTCCTGACTACTATAAATAAGGGTGCTATGAACAGAGTGGAACATGTGTCCTTGCTATGTGTTGGAGCATTTTTTGGGTTTATGCCCTGGAGTAGTTTACCTGTGTCCTCAGGTAGAACTGTTTCCATTTTTCTGAGGAACCACCAGACTGATTTCCAGAATGGTTGCATCAGCTTACAATCTTAACAGCAATGAAGGAATGTTCCTCTTTCTCCACATCCTCACTAGCATCTGCTGTTACCTGGGTCTTTGATCTTAGTCATTCTTACTGGTGTAAGGTGGACTCTAAGGGTCATTTTGATTTGCATTTCCCTAATGACTAAAGATGTTGAACAAAAGACATTTGCTACTCAGTGATCATCATCATTCTTGTTATAATAGCTAGACATGGGAAAAAGATATCAGAATTCTGTCAGCGGATCAATGGAAAAGAAAATGTGGTTAATTTACACAATGGAATATTGATCAACTATTATTTTAGAAATCATAAACTTCACAGGAAAATGGATACAACTAGAAAAGTAACCCCATTCTCAGTGAAGTAAGAAATACCCCAAAGACAAATATGCTGGTATTTGCTTATCCATGGATATTAGATTTTAGGTCTCCTCTAAGCAGTCTATAATCCATATAAGCATAGAGGTTAGACATAGGGCAAGTTACTGGCCAGAAGGGTAAATAGAATATATATTTGTGAAAATACAGGTGGCAGAGTGAAACATAAGAATTAAATAAGGAATGGGAAGAAAGAACAGATAAAATATGAGAAGGAACAACCTCTATTTGAGAGACCACATTGAAATTTATGAATGTAGAATTTTCTTATCATGTACCAAGAAAACTAAATTGAATCACCAAATAATAGTAGAGACAATGACACAAATAAATCTATTTTGACATCAAGTAAAACTTCCTGTGCCACAAATGTGTTATATCATATTAAATTGTTAACCATAAGAGAACCCATCAAATCCCCCAAACAAGTCATACAGTTGCCGAGGCTATGGGTTTCTCTTTACAAACTGATGGTTAGTTTGTCATGGAGAAAGCAGTGCTATATATCTCATTGGAAATGAGAAAATGCATGCCTTCACATCTTTTGACTAGGGGGAAGTTACAAATGAGCTTACAGAAGAAAATCATCTACATGAAAGCACTAGTTAAATATTTGTTTTAAAATTGAATATAAAAAAGCATTTGTCTATGTAAAGAAGTAAAATTTCCCAGATTTAGATTTTATGTGCTACATATTTAATGTTTAAGTAACACTTTTAAATATTAAATTTATACAATGCAATATTATTTGCTAATTAAAAATAACACGAATGTTTTCCTTTCTAAAATATTATTCTAAAATAAATATAAATGAAGACATAAATCTATTAACCAAATTAAACAAGAATTATCATTTAAGCAAAGTATACAGTCATAAGTTCACACACTATAAATATTCATATTAAAGCAGGAATGGTAGAGTACATGTTCTATTATGCATTATTCATTACAAATATCTAAGATTTATTGACACTCTAACTAGTACAAGTCTCATATACACAAAATTCAATAGAACAATTATGCATATATTGTAAGTATGAAAATAAATCCTACAAAAATTCCAGAACTGTAGCCACTGACTCTAGGTACTGGATATTTGAAGTGCCTATGTCTCTGTGACTTTTCCACTTCAGCAAAGGAATCATATTTGTCAGAATCAGTCATTTTAGTTAATCATTTGAGTATATATATATATATATATATATATATATATATATATATATGTGTGTGTGTGTGTGTGTGTGTGCATGTGTGCGTGTGTGTGTTAATAGCAGAGACAAGAATTTTCAAAAACATCTTTAATAATTTAATCTATTATGTAGACTTGTACATATGTTACAGAGAGTGCACCAAGTGAAATAAAGCAGTAGTAAAACAATCCAATTTAAAAATATCCCAGCAATCTATTTGAATAATAACACAATTTTATTTCCTAAGTGGAAGCTTCTGATAAGTCCCTCCCTATATTATAAAAGACAAAATCAAAGCATAAGAAGACATTAACAGTCTGATATGACCATACAAGAAAATAGCCAAGTAATACTTTATAGTGACTGCCATCTGCTAAGAATAAGTTTCTGCACTATTTGCCTATACATGTATACTTTCCACTGATATGTAACTAGTCAAGATCAGAAACAATAACAGAACTCTCTGAGCTAGAATACTGGTATACAATCTACTTTCATCTTTATCTTTTATCTATGAGAAGAGTATGTGCAAATATCAGAAATTACCAGATTGTTACATACATTTTTTTTCAGAACATAGCCATATTGAAAAGGTAATTATCCACATGATGTTAACCACTGCAGAAATTATCATTGCCAGATTAAGATGAGACTGCATATGTATGTTCATTTTTTAATTGTGTGTAACATACTATATATAGTCTAACTATGTGAATAAATTCTAACTATATATAAATCAAATTTAAGTACACTATATATGCATATGTATATATAAACAAGCATTTTTACAGAAAGAGCACACATGTATACATATGCTAGTATGAATACAGTATTACATAGTCATAATCTAGCATTTGTTATAAACTACAAATTCTAAAATAAAAACTTTAACACAGCAATCAAACATATGTTATTTTTATGACATTGTAATTTTTCTTAAATTTGTGATTATTACATATCCATGCAAAGTTAGCTTTAAAAATTTGACTAGTTCATAGAAAATAAACAGCATCAAATGTAGATTAGATTTGTATAAAAAAGATCAGTAAATATAATGATATTTCTAGAGCTGAAAATAGAGAAAATATATGTAAGGAAATTCTGCTTTTTAGAGTATCATTTAGAAAGACAAGTATTTTCAGTTAATATAGCTGATCTTTTACCCTGAGTATCAAAAATATCATTAAGTGTGTTTGCAGAGGGGTAGGGAAAGGGATTTTCTACTTTGCTCCACTATTGAATATGGAGTCATAGACACTGAACAATTTTAAATGGTCTCTAACTTCTTGATAATCTATTATTATGATTATAATCAGGTACTGAACATCTGAAAATAGAATGTGAATTTCTTTTACCCTATATAATAAAGAATTTATTATAAAATATTAAGTGTGTATCATCATTTTTCAGTAAAATAGGAAACTTAGTTTTAAAATTTTTATGAGATATTGTGGATTTAAATAAATATATAATAAAAATATGTATCATTAGAATCAATGGTATCACCCAATCATCACCAGTAGGTTTATTCCTGTAGCCTTTGGAGGAAGCAGGCTTATAATTTCGTACCAAAGGATCCAATATTGTCTATATATAATATTTACCTAGGACATATTAATTTATAATTCTAAGCATATACCCAAGATAATTTTTAGAAATATCTGTGTATTTGTAATACAAATAGAGCACTGATGCTACCCAAAAGCATTTTTCAAGGACATTCAGGTCACATAGTCTAAATTTTTAGTCATTATGTGAAAGTGAATACATGTATTTTTATACTTAAGCTCTAGCAATGTGCATTTCAAAATGACAACAGAAATTTAAAGACAGTCAAATAAACAAATAGTTATATGCACTTCTTATATACTGAGTCTTGTTAATCGTCAAATGCAGCTGAGAGTACGGGTTTCTACTAAGCTTAAAGCTAAAACTGTTTCAGCTGTCTTCACTTATTGATTTCTCATGAATGTTCTCTTCCCTCTTTCAAACAATTAGAAACAATTCTCATTACTTTGTTTGAAGCATGGCATATATCAATAAATGCCTTCCCTCCTTACCTCAGGATCACATAATCTACCTGTCTCTCAGGGTAGTCTGCCATAAAAAGGAATACAGGTGTGACACCTGCCACAATATCCACTCTAGTTGTGACTTTCGCCCCCCACAACAGAGTCCAGTTGATGTGGAATCTATCGCACTTTGTTCAACCTTCATCCCCATTCTGACCGGCATCTCCTCTTGGTTATCAGAGAAATGCAAGTAAAAACCTCCTGAGATTCCACCTTACACCAGTCATAATGACTATATCAAAAATTCAGGTGACAGCCAATGCTGTCAAGGATGTGGGGAAAAAAAGAACACTACTCCATTGCTGGTGGGATTGCAAACTGTTACAACCACTCTAGAAATCGATCTGGTTATTCCTTAGAAAATAGGGTATAGTTCTACCTGAAGGCCAAGGTACACCACTCCTGGGCATTTACACAAAAGATGCTCCACCATACCACAAGAACATATGTTCCACCATGTTCATAGCTTTCTTGTTTGTAATAGCCAGAAGCTGGTAACAACCAAGGTGACACTCAACTGAAAAATGAATACAGAAAATGTGGTTCAGTGCCAGAATGAAATACTATTCAGTTATTATAAAGGGTCATCATGAATTTTCCAGGCAAATTGATGGAACTAGAAGATATCCTAAGTGAGGTAACTCAGTCTCGAAAGGACATGCATGGTACGTACTCACTGACAAGTGGTTATTAGCCATAAAGGACAGAATACCCATAATACTAATCGCTGACTGTACGAAGTTTGACAATAAGGAAGGCCCAAGTGAGGACTTCAGTTCCACTTGGAAGGGGGGAGAATATAATGATGAGAGGCAGAGGGAAGGAGGAAACTGGATGGAAGAGAAGAGAGGAAGTTGAAAAAAGAAGCAGGATCTATTGTGGAGACAGGAGAGAAGCCCAGATTGCCAGGATAATGAATGGAAATGTAGCTGCAGCGGTTGGGGATGGGGGAACCTATATCAATTCCCAGAGGCCTGGGGTTGAAAGGCTCCCAGAACTCAATGGAGGTGACCTTTGCTGAAGTGCCCAACAGAGGAGAGATGGAACTTAGAGACTACCTCCAGCGTATAGACAGGGTCCCCAGTGGAAGAATGGGTCCACTCACCTGTCTTCAAAATTCTTGACCCAGAATTATTCCTGTCTAAAAAAAAAATAAAAAATAAAAAATAAAAAATTCAGGAACAATATTGAAACACAGTCTAAAGGAAAGGCCATCCAGTGACCCAATTTTTGATCAATCCCATGGGCAGGCAACAATGCCTAACACTATTGCTTATGCCATGTTGTGCTTTTAGACAGTAGCCTAGCATGGCTGTTCTCTCAGAGTCTATACCATGACTGACTGAGATAGACACAGATATTTACAGCCAACCATTTGACTGAGATAAAGGACCCCTATGGAAGTATAGGGGAAGGGTTGAAGGAGCTGAAGGGGATGACAAACCCATAGGAAAACCAACAGTGTCAACTAAGCTGGACCCATCAGAGTTCTTAGAGACTAAACCACCAACCAAAGAGCAGACATGACCCCTAGCACATATGTAGGAGAGGACTGCCATATCTGGCCTCAGTGGAAGAAGATGGGTCTAATCTTGTAGAGACTTGATGCCTCAGGGAAGGGGGACACTGATAGGGGTGAGTTGGGTGTGGTGGATGGGTGAGGGAGGTGGGTATGTGGATGGGTGAGGGAACAGCCTCTCAGAGTCAAAGGAAGGGGGTGGGGTGAAGGAGTCTAGAAGGGAGACCAGCAAGGGGGGACAACATTTGGAATGTAAATAAATGAAATAAGTTAAAAGGAGCTGAAGGGGCTTGCAGCCCCATAGGAGGAACAACAATATGAAATAATCAGTAACCGCCCCCCCTCCCCTGAACTCACTGGGACTAAAACACCAATCAACGAAATCACATCGTGGGACTCGTGTCTCTAGCTGTATATGCAGTAGCAGATGGTCTAGTCGATCATCAATTGGAGGAGAATCCCTTGTTCCTGTGAAGGTTCTATGCACCAATATAGGGGAATGCCAGGGACAGGAAGTGGGAGTGGGTGGGTTGGTGAGCAGGTGGAGGGTGGAGGGGATAGGGGGCTTTTGGAAGGGAAACTAGAAAAGGGGATACCAATTGAAATGTAAATAAAGAAAATACCTAATAAAAAGATTAAAAATATTTCTCATTCAAAATTTATGTTGTCCATTTGCAGATAACAAAATGCTAAGATTTAAACATATTAAATGACTTTTTTTAGAAGACTACTTTGGTTTTTCACTGTAGAAATACTGAATTTGATAAAGTATTCTCACAATTATTAATAAAAACTACTTCAGAACATTATCTCTACAAAACTTGTGTCTTGTTGATCATGATTCTACTCAACCTTTGTTGAGTGACCCTATACATGAAGAGATGAGAAAATAAGTTTTTCACCCTATTCAGTGAACTCAGGACAGATAAAAGTAGAGATACCACCAATGTGCAACTTGGTATATGAGTTTTAATAATAGGAGTGTGGATGGGCAGCTAATTACAGTCATAGAAATAATTCAAAGGGAGCTACACTACCAACATATCATCTCAACATAGGTGACAGCTCAGTAAGGCTGGGACCTGGAATAGAATGTGATACTTGTAGGTGGGTCAACAGCTTATAGTCTTGTTCAGAGAGCTCTTCCAGGAGATTTGACTGATCTCTGCATTGTTATCAAGTTGATGCTGGTGGCTGCTTCCTAGATGATGTTTGAGAAGTCTGTCTCTTCCAGATGGCTGAACATGTGTGTCTCAGCCTGTTTTAGGCATCAAGACTTTTCTGAAAGAAATCTCTCTGAAGTCTTTACTAGTTATATATGTTTGGAGAAGAGATGTCTAGTGCCTATATTCAGGGACTTTCCCTTGTGAAATACTGAGCTTATTGCATTTCCATGCAAGACAGGATATTTTATCTCCCTTTTGAACATCCTTTTCTATCATGGAGGAATTGCAACAACCAAGTTCCCAAACATTAGAGAATACTTCATGAGCCAGACATGATGGGTACCTATTTAGCTTATTGGCTTTCTGGGCTGCATTATGTGATCCTGCCTGAAAGAAAAACAAAATTAAACAGAAGTAAGAAAAATATATCACTGCATGACAAATATATTGTAGTTTTGTTTGGTAGATACTATTTTAAATGTGAGCAGAGTGAAAAAGAAACAGATATGGGAGGTATGTGAATATTAGAGAATGGAATGGGGAAGAAAGGAAGGTTTTATCTTATTATGTAATGCTAACTACAAGCAGATAACATGCCAAAAAAAAAAAAAAAAGCCTACATATATATCTGCGATTAAAATTTTGCTGACTCAGTTTAGAATAAAATTGTCATTGGATATGAAGGTAAGTTATTTAGGTTTTCTCTCTACATGATTATATTATTCTTTGTAAGAACATGCAATTATACCAACTGTGATGATTCATTTAACATGTTGGATGGTCTATATTATAATTCAGAAGGTGAAATCCATACAGTGCATATTCACAAACTTTTTTTTTTAAATGATTCATTTTAGGGTTAAATAGCAATAACAGTTGGTGGGTAAGAGCAATTTCTTTTCTTTCTGGGAACTGGTGTTTGGGGTTTAGTGCTCAAGTGATCCAATGCTTCTTTTTTGATTCTAAATGGAAACTGCAGGCTTGTAAGGCACATAACATCTTGCTAGCAAGCACAAATAAAAATTAATAAATAATAAATAAAGTATCTAATCTTATTCACACTATCACTCTAAATGGATGCATTATGTAGGTACACACAGGTTTTATTACATTAAATTTATTTACACAACTAGATATATTTATTTAATATATTATAGACTGTTTTCAACAATAATATTTTGGATCCTTAATATGTCTAAGAATCTCCTGGTGACACAGACACATGTTTAACCATCTGGGAATGTGGAGATTTTCCCAGGGAAGCTATTTTCCAAATGTTGACAATATGTTCAATATTTCCTGTTGCTTTAAGGTTCAAAACCTTTTTTTTTAATATTCCATGTTCTGCAATCATCAATTAACCTTGGTCATATTGAATAAAGGAAGACAGAAAATTCTACATGAATTTTATTTTCATTTCATGTTTATGTCTTTTTCAGAATACAATTTTGTGTGTGTGCATATATATATATATATATATATATATATATATATATATATATATATATATNATATATATATATATATATATATATATATATATATATATATATATATATATATACAATGATTCAGAAATTTATAAAATATAACATGAAATGTACATAAATAGTTTGAAGCATGTGATTTTCAATATGGGAATTGGAAATAGAATGATTTTCATTTTCACTGTACTTTGAGATGTTTTCATTGTTAAACTTCAGGGTTTACCTTTATTGCTTTTAGAATTTGTTATGAAATACAGAGAACATCAAAAGTAATATAATCACAGCTTGCAAATGATTTCTGCCATCACCTGAGTTCCTACAAACTCTCTTTTTTGGCTCATTTGGTGTGTGTTTTCTCTGACACCTTACTTGACTTTCGAAAAATTTTATTGTTTAAAATGGTAACATTACCAAGGAAGGATTTTATTAATTTTAAATGAACTAAATTTGTTTTCTTTGCTTATGAACAACTCTAGATTATGATTTATAAAAGAATGGAAGACAAGAAAGGTTTACAATTTTTATTGATGTTGAAAGAAAACAAGGAATCTAAAAGTTTTAGTGTTAAATGCATTTATAATATAATAATATGTCTCACAACAAACTTTAAACAGAGGACAAAGAGAAGGGTCTGTATAAATTCATGGAGAAATGATATATTCAGTTCTGTTTATTTATAGACTATTTTGGCATATATTTACTCTTTTGTATTAAATAAAAATATTAGTAAATTACTAAATATTAATCATAATTGTGAAGATGGGCTACTACTGTATTAATTAATATGACTGAGTACTTCTAGATATGGCTATATATAGAAGTTAAGTGGAAGTTATCTTATAACATGATTTTTTTTCCTTTGTGGCCAGTGCCACAGTGTAAATGCAAACACTTAAAGTTATTTGCTGGACATTGTATGCATTTGGATGCTATTGTTATATCCTATCAAGCTTTCCTGCTTAATATGAAGCAGCAGCATCTCAGGTTGTTATCTTCTCAGTCTTGCCTTCCACTGACAAAATAATACCTTAGTTCATGTCTCAAGTTTATGTATAGCCAAATGAAGTGATTTTAAGTGGTTCCTGCATTTTTTTAAAATCAAGAAAACTTAGCTATGACACAACTTTTAAAACAGATTCCCTTTTACAGCTATGGGTCCCTTAGTTTTCATTTCTAACATCCTTGAAAGTTATCAGGATAATATCCAGATTCAGTTAATATTAAGAATTTCTCCCTTTAAAATCTGGTCAAAGGACTTCCAACCCCATAAACAAATTCACCTAAATTCATAATCAACTATATTTAATACACTAAAATATATTTGAAGTAATTCTTACTTGAATTTAGAGTTAAAATAGTAGCATATATTTTGGCAGTTGTAACCCTTTGGTTTGAGGCTTTATTGGCTTGTATAGACTCTGTCCACCTGTATCTTTACACAGAGAATAGAACTTTGTCAAATACTTGCAAATGGAATTACATAAATGCTTCCATTAAGACAAATTAAATATCATTTCTAACTGTGACAATGTGGCTATTTTCCTTCCTACTAGCAAAGGAGTGCACATTTGTTCCTACTGACATACGACCCCCCACCCCACCCCAAATAAGTTCGACCACTGTGAAAGTGGGGCTGAGACTCAAATGTGTTTTCCTGACAGCTTGCTTCTCCTCTGTGATTTTCTCATTAACATATATGGTAAATACAACCTTATGATCTTCTGAAAATAGTCTGTCCTCTCTTGTGTCTGCTTGCCAGCTACCTGGTAGAAACTAATATATCCCATTGATATTGGTACAGGAAGCTTAAAATACTCTAGGATTTTATCAGAAAAAGTAAAAGAAGCTTCAAAATAGAAAAATAGAAAATGAAATGGAATGCAGTGAGTAAAGTCCATTAGAGGCAAAAAAGAAGAATGACATGTAATCAGGGTGATAAAATATAAAGGATGACCAATGAAACCTGGAGTTCTTTGTTTTGTTTTATTTTGCTTTGTTTTGTTTTATTTTGTTTTGTTTTGTTTTTTATGGGACCACTCAGAGGACAGCCATACAGACATGCCAGGCTAACATCTGTCTTTAAGAATATCATATGCAGCTAGAGACATGAGCTCTGGGGGTACTGGTTAGTTCATATTGTTGTTCCACCTATAGGGTTACAGACCCCTTCAGCTCCTTGGATGCTGTCTCTATCTCCTCCATTGGGGGCCCTGTGTTCCACCCTATAGCTGACTGTGTAGCATAAGATAGCCTATTTGGCTATCATTGGGAAGAGAGGCCCCTTGGTATCACAAACTTTATATGCTCCAGTATTGGGAAATGCCAGGGCCAAGAAGTTGGAATGGGTGGGTAGGGGAGCAGGGGCCGGGGGAGGGTATATGGAACTTTTGGAATAGCATTTGAAATGTAAATAAAGAAAATATCTAATAAAAATAAATAAATAAATAAATAGGTAAACAAACACAGTAAACAAACAAACAAACAAACAAACAAAAAGAATATCATAGTGTCAGTAACAGTCTCGGGCCTTTGTGCACATCCCCCAAGAGATGGATCCCAAGTTGCACCAGTCATTGGATGTCCTTTCCTTCAGTCTCTTCATTTTGGTAAATTGAGGCCAAAGGAAGAATTTATCTATGGGTATAAGCATAGATGTTTAGAAATCCCTTTGAATCATGTCTATTTAACTAAATTACAGTAGCAATGTCATCCTTAGGGGCTATGACTTCCTCAGTAACACAGTTTTGTTTGTTTCATTATTTTATAAACCAGGTTTTTAGTATTATTCTGAGCTATCTCATGTGGATGAGGTTTTGAAACCAGTCACAGTTGTTGATTTCTCCCATAACAGGTGTGTACATCTTACCTGCCCAGGTGTTATGTGGTATAAGTTTTCAGAGTTCATAGCTAGGAGTGTGTGATATTAATTTTTTTCTCTCAGAAGCATGCATAGTGTGTTCTGGTACCAGGAAACCTACCCAACACAGAGGAAACTTCTAGCTCAGTTCCAGCCTATTTCTCTGTTTTATAACTAGTGTGCAGGTGTATCTTCAGCATTTGCCTCATCTTTTACTTCTGTTGCACAACAAATAAAATTATTAAACACAAATGACAGGATGGAGTACTTTCCTTGATTTGTCAATAAAGACCTAGAGGATTTTATTCCATAGAATATTCAATCAGTCAAATTCCTATACAAAAAAAAAAAAATAATAAGATTGGTATTTACTGAAACATATCTGTCGGTGTTTAGATGGGTTTAGGTAATACCTGTTTCCTGTTGTGGGGCTTTGTATTCCTCAGCTCACTCTGAGGAATGTCACAATCCTTTTTTAACTTTGAAATGTCTTCCCTTGTTCTTTCCTTTTCTAGTCTGTCCCTCTGTAATACAACTGGCACAACCATTTGTTTTAAATTTGAAATGTCTTCCTTTGTCCTTTCCTTTATCTGTAATACACCAACACTTCTACCTGATACTTTTGCATAAAGATAGATCATTTCAAAAACATTTTTTTCATATTAATCACTGGAAAAATGAAGGTCTCAGTGTCTCACTATCACCTTATTTGGATCTGTTCAAAAATTTAACATTAATCACAGACGTGAAAGAGAAAGACATGAGAAGAAACTTGTTTTTCTCATAATATTTACATGTATGTATAGTAAGATGTACTGGTTATAGTTTTAAATATTAATATTTGTAAAATGTCAATTCATTAGCTAAACAAAACCTAAAAAAATAGGAAAAAATCTTCTATAAGAAAAACTATTATTAAAATTCATGAAATATTTTTCTACAACTGAAACATTATTGCAATGAATTTTTTTGCCAGTAAGAGATTTCTTGGAATCTTTCTTTCATAGAATACAACTGAAAGAGTTAAATTTCATAGCAGTAGCAATTGGTGTGCTCATCCTCAATTAAATTGAATTAGTGTAAGTCTGATTTTAGGTACATGTACACAATGTGAGTCACTTCTCATCTCTGTCACCATTTAACAACAACTATGGTATATGTATAATTCCATGGTATAAGTATAATAACTATGGTATATGTATAGTGGAACAAATTCAAGGGTATTTAATTTAGGAAAAACTGGATAAACTATTTATCTTTTTTCTCATGTTAGTTATATGGTCACCAACCTGGAGGATGAAGAAATCATCTCAACATGAAGAATGTACCAGAGTCTGACTTGAGACATGAGGGTCAACTGATGGTCAGCCTATGATATCAGAGAAAGTCAGCAAACTTTCCCATGAAAACACATTTCCTTGAGACACATTTCATATAGCTCCTTGTTATAACTATGCCCAATACTCTGTACACAGAAGTATTTATCCAAATGTTTCCCTAGATAAGGTTATTTTCTCTAAGTTTATACTAGTACATTATAGCTATCATTTGCCATATGCCATTTATAGGACTAACTCCTTTATAAACATTGTGTCATTTAGTCTTCACATTGACAAGAATTATAGTATTATTTATACTCATTAGGTTTGAGAAACTTGGGGTTGAAAGAATATATAAATAAGACAACCTGAGTTACACATAGAAACTTGAGACAACCTATTAACTAGGTTGAGGTTAATGATTCCAGAGTCACTGAGCCTAGTACACTCTAAAACATCTCAAGTTTGTTGCCAGTGACATTTAGTTGGTAGTTAACCTATGAATAAACATTCCCAAAGAGTCTTGTTATGTACCTCTCTATAATACATATTTCTGTACACATTAAAAAAAATATATAATTTTTCAATGAAAAATATATACTTATTTGTTTCCTAGGTATATTATTTATAAATATCTTTCTAATTGCATAATTCAGAGAAAACCACAATCACATACTTACTAAATTAGAAGTCAATGTCTAATACAAGGGGAAATCAGATGACATTTTTCAAAAAATTACAAAGTTTCATATAGGCATAAGTCCTAGAATTTATAAGCACTGAACTTTTATAAAGTTTTAACAATCTATATATAACTGAAGTAGATAAAATTATAGCTTTTAATTTAACCCCCTCCATAGATACTCTATTCTAAGTACATGAAGTCATAAATTTGTCAAGCAGTTGTCAGTGGTAATCTGTATATAATTGGTAAAGCCATCCAAATATCCAGTTGAATATCTTTGAACACACAGAATTTTATATAATGCTATCACAAGATTTAGAAAATCAACCTTGAGAAATATAGCACAAGGAACTCAGTTTAGCCCCAAGATGTATAGAGATAAGATGAACATGGTGATATGATTTGTAATTCCATGTCCCAGTTCTGGAAGACGAGCAGATTCCTGTAGCTTATGTTCCAGGCAGCATTACCCACATATGGAGGGCAAAATAAGGAAGAAATTTTGTTTTAAATTATAAAGATATTAATGGTGACTACTCAAAGATGCCTGGAGTTCTCTTCTGGATTCCACATTCATGTTCATTCTAGAATGTAGAAATGTACTCCAAAACATATGGAAAATTATACATCATTTCAAGAGTTTAAGTCTCCTATGAGGCATATCATTTTAAAAATAAAGCTACTTCCTATACAATTCAGTTTCTGGTATATACACTATTCTTGATGGTAAATCACAAGAACTAACATGTACCACAGTCAAAAATTTCAAAACCTTAATCAGTAATATTTTTTGTTTCAGCATGTTAGTTATCGACTTTTTCCTGACAGTAGCATAGTAAGACATCTTTGAAAGTGTGGATGAGTTAACTCAGTGTTCTTACTATGTTTGACATTTTCTTTGATCACCTTGATAGATTTTTCTCATATGAATGACAAGAAACTGAAAAGATACAAATGACAAGTACTCTGTGTGCTGCACAATCAACTGTAAGAACAGGAATAAGAAAGCTAAAATAGCTTTTATAAAAACTGACTCTTATCACAGAAGTTTCACAGAATAATTCAGAAAGAAAATAACCTATCAACGATTATCTTTCTTAGAATTGTTGAAGATTTATAAGAAGCAATAAAAATGAAATTATTAAGTAAAACACTGTATTTCCAACAGAGTTATAATTTCTCATGTATACCACCATTAATGATAAAAGTTATTTTAATTTTAAAGTGATGCGCTCAAGAGCTTGGAATGCACTGTTAAGGAAAAAATGCATCTTCAGAAGGGAATTTGATTGTAAGTGTAGGTGCTGAACTCAAAGGCCACTCATCTAACTCTTGTATTTATTTATTTTACTATTAAAAATGTCATGTTTAGAAAGACTAACTTATTTTTATATAAATACTTTGTTAAAATAAAATATAATCATCTATGAAGGCAAGTATTATTCTTACTATTTATTTTTTTATTTATTCTTTAATCTTTTTTCAATCCAGACTTTATCCCCCCACCCAGTCTATTCTCCAAACTTCCTTCACCAACCCCTGTCTCCAAGAAGATGCCCCAACACTCACCCCACCCCACCTAACCTCCCTACTCCCTGGTTCCCCAAGTCTCTCAAGGGTTAGAAGCATTTTATCTGACTGAGTCTAGACACTGCAGTTCTCTGCTGTATATGTGTTAGGTGCCTCATATCAGCTGGTGTATGCTGCCTGTTTGGTGGCTCAGTGTCTGAGAGATCCTGGGGGCCAGGTTAGTTGAGACTGCTAATTTTCCTATAGGGTCGCCCTCCTCCTCATCTTCTTTCAGCTTTTCCCTAATTCAACCACAGGGGTCACCAGCTTCTGTCCTTTGTTTGGGTGTAAATATCTACATCTGACTTTGTTAGCTGCTTGTTGGACAGTTATGCTAGACTACTCTTTGTAAGCACACCATGTCATCAGTAACATTGTCAGACCTTGGGGTTTCACTTTGAGCTGGATCCCAATTTGGGCCTGTTACTGGACCCTCTTTTCCAGGGGCACTTCTCACTGTTTGTTTCTGCAGTTCTTTCAAAGAGGAACAATTCAAGGTCAGAGATTTTGACTATGGTACTGCAACCCCATTCCTCTACTTGATGCCCTGTCTTTCTACTGGAGGTAGACTCAACAATTTCCCTCTTCCCACTGTAGGGCATTTCATCTAAGGTCCCTCCATTTGAGTCCTGAAAGTCTCTCACCTCCTAGTTTTTTGATACATTCTAGAGGTTTCCCCACCTCGTAAATTATTCTTTTTTATTATTATTATTTTCTTTATTTACATTTCAAATGCTATCCCGAAAGTTCCCTATACCCCACCCCCGCCCCTGCTCCCCTACACACACACTCCCACTACTTGGCCCTGGGCTTCCCCTGCGCTGGTCATATAAAGTTTACAAGACCAAGGGGCCTCTCTTCAAAAGTATTTAATAAGTTTATAGTGAAAATGCTATTTCAGTGTTTTTAATTATTTTTTAATTTTTGATATTATACTTATGTAATTCCTACTTTTCCTCCACCTTCATTCTCTTCTTAAAATTCATAGCTTACTTTTATTTATATTGATACATTACTGTATATTGATTGATGTCAGTCACAGGTGGCAGAGTTCAGAGAGTGATGCCTACCAAAAATTAATTAATTAATTAACTAATTAATTAATGCTAAGCATTAATTTCTGAAGGAGCAGACAGGTATAGCCTTCTCAGGAAATAATTTTACTCCCCTAGCTTTATGCGATTATTTAATTCAAACATAAAACAAGATTAATTACATTTGGTGATTATGGATTCAGACCTGCAAGTTTTCCCAGAAGCAGCTGTATTGTGAACAATCAGATGTGTTCATTTCTGTTATTCAGCCAGCATCTTCATAGCTCACTACTAGTTGAAAATACTCATTTCCTTTCAGCTTTATGACTTAGGAACCTTATGAGGACTTTCCTATTGAGATGAGTCTCTGCTCCCTGAGCCAGCCTCTTCTTAATACTAAGGTTATTTGAATGATTCTTTCATAATACGGCAGGATACCTTATGCTTTTATGAGGAGTCTATGGGTCTTCCGAAGATCAGATCAGTAACTGATATCTTTGCTGATGTATTTTCATTAGAAATAAAGCACAGATTCCTCTTGCTATCAAGGGCAACATATAAAAGAACACTTCGACTCACATGCATATTGCTCCAATGGATTTCTATCCTGTCATGAATAAGAGAATTTGAAAACATAAACCTCAGATTTGCCTTTTGAGTTTCACCATACAACTTCAATCTTTCACATAAAAAAGTTTATCTAAGTTTACTTTTAGAGATAAGCTAGTGTTTGCTTTGTCATTGATCTTCTGAAAACCCCACAATACAAAACTGTAAATAACTTGGTCCCAACCAGCACAAGGCCTTGCTTCCCCAGGGCAAAAAGAAGGCCATGTTAACAGATAGACAGTCTCAAGTGTAATAGTGGCACAAATATGGGAGTAACCATCACTTTCAGATTGGAATTTTATCTCACTACACAAAATCAAATTCATGTCTATTTAACAGAAAAAAAAAAGATTATCTAGTCCATATATCCTATGGTAAAACTTAACATTATTAATTTGGTAAAGAGAAAAACTACCCTTTGAGTTCACTTATATTTATATACACAGAGTACTACATCTCCCAAGCCTCATTAGAAAGCTTATATTTGCTGCAGAGAAGCATTATTATAGGGACCTACAACTAATCAACATGACCAGAAGAAGAGGCTGTGGAATACTCATCTCTAACTGAAACGAACACATTTCATTCCCCTTTTCCAAGAATCAGGGATCAATGAAGTTGATGGATCTGAAGTACTATAATAACCAGAGGTAAACAGACATCTATAGTCAAACACTATCTGCAAGCTAATGCTTGAGATGACCAAAACTTTTGAATAAGAATAATGTACACACTACAATTCATGTGACTTTTTAACTAGCATTGATAATGGAGGAAATGTGGTATTTGCTTATTTTGAGATCATCATTTTGTTATAATAAGTTTTAACAGCTTCAATGATTTAAGGGTTGTATGAGCTGTTTTGCATTAAAAAAGTAATACCTTTTCTGAATCTGTCGTAAAATACCACAAAATACTTATTAGAATGTTTTCTTACACTAGGCAGTGGTAGTGCATGCCTTTAATCCCAGCACTTGGGAGGGAGAGGCAGGTGGATTTCTGAGTTCAATGCCAGCCTGGTCTACAGAGTGAGTTCCAGGGCAGCCAGGTCTACACAGAGAAACCCTGTCTCAAAAACCAAAAACCAACAAAACAAACAAACAAAAACACTAAAACCAAACCAAACCAAAAAACAAAAAGATGTTTACTTACTGCATTAAAATGTACTTCAAAAAGTGGAATTTACCACTATCCAATATACTTTAAAAAGGCTTCAGTGATCTTTTTTCATTATGTACTCTGAACACAACAATATGATCAAAGGGTAAAATTTAACACAAGAGTTTCTGACTTGAGGCATATCTAACGTGACATTTATGGGACAAGAGTTCCTCTTGTTTAAAGACATCTGGCTCAGAATTATTTCTGGGGTTAAAACTGGCCAATGATCCAACTCAGTAAGCTCACAAGGTTAGGAGTCAAGAAGTAATGTCTCATGCTGGTTTGAAAATAATTCACTTTTGTGACCTTCTAAGTCATTCACTTTTTCTGAATCCTATGTCTTTCTACTACAAATTAGATGACAAAAGTGAAATTTCCCATAAATGGCAAAATTGACGTACGTGATCTTAGCCTCTGTGTGCTCCAATTCCCATTGCCTTTCTCACAACTTTCTCAAAAATGATACTGACTTTAAAGGAAGTTTTGTTATTAAAGATTATGAAAGAGAAAATTCAACAGTAGGTACTCAAGCTCTTCCTTAGAAAATAACACAAGCAAATGCTGTTAAACTTTGGGAGCATAGTGCTTGCTCAGCATCCCGAGTACCAAAAAGGGGAAAGAGGAGGAGGAGTTCACTGGATTTTTGGGTCATCAATATACATGTAATTTACAAAGAATGTGTGCCTGCATGCTAAATAGAGTGAAGAATGAGAGTATTTACAGTGACACCTAACAGAAACAGAAAAGAAGAAATAGTCTCATTGTCTAACTGGTTGCAGTTGTGTTATAGGAGTTAATAATGTTAATGTAAATAGTACTAAATGGAATGCTTTGTTAATTGTCCTCATGTAAAGAGCAGAGTTCAGAGACCAACATCCATATCAGGAAGCTTATAACAGCTTATATTTCTGGTCCAGCAGATCCAGTGCCCTCCTCTATTCCCTGAAGTCACAACATGGCCATGTGCCTACACTCATGGAATCATGAGTCCATATAAATAAAATTAGCATTTAGCTTTTATAAAATGAAAATGTGCAAAGAAATACAGTAGTGCTTCTATATTTGATCATGTGCTGATGTAGAATAGATTAAAAGACCTAATTTTTCCAAAGTAAAATTTTTCTTCTTGATTTTCTATCTTGTGAGAAAAAAAGATTGAAGCAATTAAATATATATTGGTTTTTAATTAATCCTGTCCTCAATGTTTCAGAGATACCCAAGTTTACACATTCAAGTCTCAATACAGTGATTCTGTAGAAATGTTTCCAAATGCCAACTGTGAAGACAAATGTAGTGCACCTGCAAGCAAGCAATTAGACACTTAGCACACTTTATCTTTTCTGTTTCTGGAAGCATTCTCTGTCCACAGGGCTGCACACTCACTTAAAAGAGCATTCAGACATATACTGTCCCTGCAGCATAGATGTAAAATCATGATATAGACTCCATATGTAGAAAGGCTTTTCCATTCCCAGGATATCTTATAATGAGAAATCTGTGGGATTAATTGTTTTACAAAGCCAAGGCAGATTTTTTACCTTTCTCCTCAGGGGTGGGTATGACAGGCACTCCTCCTGTCTCATTCTTAAGTGAGAGCTGATTAAACTTCTTCTAAGGAGACAGTTTCAGACATTATTATACATCAAGGCTCCCACTCCAGGTCATAGTCTCTTTTCTTCATGTTCCCTTTTCATTATTTTCATTCCAGTGAAAGCTATCAAGAGACAGCTTTACCTTGAACTAGACTCTCAGTAGTTCCCTGATCTTTAGTTCAATTTCAGACCTGTCCTCAAAGTTCCTTAGACTCGGCTTTGACTTTGCAGGCTTCATGGAAAAGCTACTGAAGTCTTTACTGAATGCAGAAGTTAAACTTGCTGTCACAGCTCTGTGAAAAGACAAAAGGCAACTTCATAAAGTTGTACCACTGTGCTTGGTGGAGAGCTTCTCAGTAACAATTAATAACAAAAGGGCAACTTAAATACTACAAGGTTTATAAAACTATTTCACAGGTAAAACTAGATCTTATTTTCCCTATGTCTTTATAAGGAGACAAAATTATTTTTGTCAATGTTTTGTAGCTGTAGGTACCAATTTAAAGAGACTAAATATTTTCTCTAAGTTCTCACTTCCAGAAGATGTCAGAATCTAGCAGGGTTTCCAAACACCCATGTTCTCTGTCTCATTGTTTGTGCAATTCTCTCAATACTGCACCTTCAGTGTTTAGTCTCACAAACCTGTGTTTCCAAACAGCCTATTCACTCAATTATTTTGTAAGGGAATTTCTAGCACTGTTCAAAATTTGCATTTTATTTCAGGAAAATGTTTATCTATTTTAGTTTATTGATGATTATATTATTCATCCTAAATATTACTTATTGGGCATCTCAGTCAGTAAGTAATATGCTATGGTATACTGAAAATAATATAGAGCAGATGCATGTGGGTATCTATGTGCTTGAAGTACACCTAAGAAAATAACTACATTTACTGGAAGGCATTCTGAGTAGCTCTCTATTTCATTTTTAAAAGTTTTGATGAGGTTCAAATGTTATTATATATATATATATATATATATATATATATATATATATATATATATATTTAAACCTTACTTACCCCACTCTAAAGTCTCTCACGTCCATACCCATAGCTTCATTTCAAACTAATGCCTTCTTTTCTATGATTTATATTTAAATTTAATTTAATAATACACACATGTATTATAATGAGACTCAGAAATCCTTTACATGTCTTTATGTTGACCTCAAATTAATACAGACTCCTATTTTTTCCATAGCTTATTTTCTAATATCACATTAGCTAATGTTTCATTACAATTTACAATGTATCTAATTCAGGCCTGTATTTTTATGATTTTCTTTTTAAATATATTAAATTGTGAAATTTAAGACATTTATTTTCATTTTAAGTGTTCTATTTTTAAGATTAGAATTTAGTTACATTTTCTTTCCATTTTCTCTTTCTCACATAAGACCTTTATTACTCTCTTTTAAATCCACAATCTTGGACAGTCAAATTTGCCTAAGTTGTCCAGCTCAGGGGGCACAATGCTGTCTCAGAAACCCTGCAGGAAATCAGGAGCATCCTGCTTCCCCGAGGGGGCATGTTGGGGGCCCAGAAACAACCAGCTTGGAACTATCTCCACCAATCTCTTGCCAGTAAGATTGGTCTTGGGTACAGCCAGCAAAGGTAAGTTGCAAGCTTTTCTCTGCCTTCCATCTTCTGGGCCATGACTATTTCTGCCTAAGAAGACTTTTGGGGACTCAGGAATGTTCAGCTTAGACTCCTATCCACCCAATCTCCTGCCTACGTTGTCCACTGAGGACATAGTCAGCAGAAGTAAGTAGCTTCCTGTTCCTTAAGATCTACTGCAGAGGCGTGGGGGGGGGGGGTATAGGGAACTTTCGGGATAGCATTTGAAATGTAAATAAAGAAAATAATAAATAAATAAATAAATAAATAAATAAATAAAGATCTACTGTCAGCCTCAGTCAGCCTCCCCAGGGAGTCCTGATGGCATCAGGATCATCCAGTAGAGCACTATGAACAAACAGATGGCTAAGGACAGTGTATGAAAACAATCAAGAAGAACCAGTGTAACATGGAACCACACCAGTACACAGCTACCCTGCTACAGGGCATCCTGGATATCCTAACAGCACAAGTAACACAAGATAATCTTAAATCCAATCTTATAAACATGATAGGGCTCTTTAAAGGGGAAGTGAATAAAGTCTTTAAAGAAAAGGTACTGGGACCACATGTCCCAAGGTTGAGTGGTACCCAAATTCAGCCTCCCCTTCTCTAAGGAGAAGAAAGGGAGTAATTAGGGAAGGGATTTGCAAGAGCAAGACTGGGAGGATAGAAGGGAGTAGAGTATGATTTGAATGTAATGCGAATTTTTGAAAAGTTAATTATGGGGGTAAATCTATAAGAAAGAAAGAAAGAAAGAAAGAAAGAAAGAAAGAAAGAAAGAAAGAAAGAAAGAAAGAAAGAAAGAAAGAAAGAAAGA
>NC_034594.1:84589183-84590843 GCF_900095145.1 Mus pahari | reverse complement strand
TTGAAATCACTATAGATGGAGAAAACAAGATATTCTGGCCCTATAAAAGGTAATAAATTCACAATCTCATTTTATTAGTTGTTATCTCATGCATACATATATATATATATATATATATATATATATATATATATATATATGCAGATATATGGATAGATAGATCTTCCAAAACATAAACTAATTAGTCAACATAATGCCACTTAATTGTATGTATATGCATATAAATCTAGATGCCCAAAGAAAGTGGAAACACTTGGTCCTCTGGAGCTGAAATTTCAGGAGATTGTTAGTCACCTGATGTGACTTACATCATCTCATGTAAGTTCTTAATTTAAGCCCAAAATTCATGATAAAAACTGTGAACCTTCAGAGGGTACTAAGATTTTCCAGTGCTGGGTGCTACGATAAAACTTGGGTCCTATACAATAGTAGTACATATTCTTAACTGTTAATACAACTCTCCAGTCAACATATCCTGAAATTTTTAATAAAGGTTTTTAAATTAGAATATACCTGAATGTTTTCCTGCTTTCATCACCCACTAAGGGCATTTTTGACAGATGAAACTTACAGTATTCTAAACATTAGGAAAAAGTATTCTTTTGAATAGTAGAGACAGGAAATTCTAAAGATAATTGCTTCATACTGAATGCTAATGTTTAATATCTATTCATTTCTACTAAAGACAAATATGAATATTTGAAATGAATTTATAGAAAGAGGAAAGGGAGTAGAAAATGGAAGAAGAGACATAAGACTGATGGAAGATAAACATGAGATTACTACAAACATCAAACTTAAAAAGGAAGAGAAACATTTCTAACTGTTACTGCTCCAAACTTCTAGATATGATGTTGGAAGAAACATAAGGAAACACATTCAGAGATCATGGTTTTCATTCCTTCTATTGTCAAGAGTTATATATAAATCAAAAATTCTGAAAATGAAAGAATTTTTGATCATATATTTAATGGTAATTATTGAGAAATATTTTATTTTATGTCTTCAAGTCTGGCAAAGAATTATAATTAAATTTTATGCAAATTACTTAATGCATAATAATTGTCATCTAGTAAAGAAAATTATTCATAGAATTTTAAATGATCCAGAAGATTAAAGTATGGACTGGCATATCAGAACTAGCGTTGATAAAATTGCATCAGTACATCTTTTTGGGGGGTTGGGCAGGAAGAATGATTGAAAGGAAGTTCTTAATTTAAGGCCTGATTTCATGATATATAAATTGAACCATCAGAGGGTGATAAGAGTATCCTGTAAAAATTAATTTGAAGTATGTAACAATAGCCTCAATCAGTAGATAAAATAATTATAGTATTCTAGAATAACCCTGTGTTCACAATCTGAGTATTTGCCTGTCTCACAAAGAAAACCTTTATTATATATTGTTAGGAAACATGTTGTTATATGTATATCATTAATGCTAAAAACATTTTGCACATTTTTACATTTTTTATTTATATATAGCTTTAATATTTTATTTATTTATTTTTTATTTTTTTAAATTATTTTCTTAATTTACATTTCAAGTGCTATCCCAAAAGTTCCCCATACCCTCCCCCTGCCCCTACTCCCCTACCCACCCACTCCTACTTCTTGGCCCTGGCATTCGCCTGTGCTGGGTCATATAAAGTTTGCAAGA
>NC_034594.1:84536554-84589172 GCF_900095145.1 Mus pahari | reverse complement strand
TTTATATGTTACTTGGTCCTTTTCCCTTGCTGCTTTTAATATTCTTTCTTTATGTAGTACATTTGTTGTTCTGATTATTATGTGCCAGGAGGAATTTCTTTTCTGGTCCAGTCTATTTGGAGTTCTGTAGGCTTCTTTTATGTTCATGGGAATCTCTGTCTTTAGTTCGTGAAGTTTTCTTCTATAATTTTGTTGAAGATATTTGCTGGCCCTTTAAGTTGAANATCTTCATTCTCATCTATTCCTATTATCCAAAGGTTTGGACTTCTAATTGAGTCCTGGAGTTGGTGGATGTTTTGAGTTAGGATCTTTTTTCATTTTGCATTTTCTTTTATTGTTGTGCCCATGTTCCCTTTGGAATCTTCTGCAGCTGAGATTCTCTCTTCTATCTCCTGTATTCTATTGCTGATGCTTGAATCTATATTTCCTGATTTCTTTCCTAGGATTTCTATCTCCAGAGTTGTCACATTTTGGGTTTTCTTTATTGCTTCTATTTCCCTTTTTAGGTCTTGGATGGTTTTGTTCAATTCCATCTCCTGTTTGTTTCTGTTCTCCTCTCTCTCTTTAAGGACTTCTACCTCTTTAGAAGTATTCTCCTATTTATCTTTAAGGACTTATACCTCTTTAGCATCGATCTCCTGCATTTCTTTAATAATGCCCTTCTTAAAGTCCTCTACCAGCATCATGAGTTATGCTTTTAAATCCAGTTCTTGCTTTTCAGGTGTGTTGGTGTATCTGGAGCAAAGATGGCTCTCTTACCAGCTCTCCTCTGGCGGGAAATATGCCAGATGTCTGGAGCCATAATGGAGTCTGACCCAGCACCTGTGTCACTTCTGCAGGCTGCCCTCTCCCCGGCAGTGCAATTTTTACATTTTTATTTGCTTTTTTCTGTAGTATTTGGTGTTTGGAAAGTTCATTATTTTGAACATATAAGGATATTATGTTCATCTTTTTTATTTTATAGTTATCAATGAACTAAAATTATCTGAATATGTTTCTAATTTCAGGTGATTTCACAAAGCATGCAGTAGAAACTTACCTGTCTATGTGAAGACCTAAAAGTATCATGAGGTGATTCTGTGCCATGAATGCAGAAATCAATATAACAGTACTCACTGAGGAATGAATAAAAATATATTCTAATAAGGATTATATTTTGGATTCATTAGAAGTAATGGCTATTGTTGAATCTACAATCTCAATAATATGAACACAGATACACTCAGTTTAGTTGGAAAAGAATGAACTACATGACTAGAGGGCTCCCAGAAAAGAAAGATAATATGTACATGAAATTTGAGTGGGAAGATACAAATACAAATACAATGTTTCCTCTAAAGAGATAAAAACAAGGAGTTCAGTATTACTTCTAGCAAAGACTGACTTGGTCATTTGATTTTTCTCTGTATTTATTTTTCAACTTCATTCTCTAGTCAGTTTCCTCTGGTCAACCCTTAATGTTCATGTGGATTTTTGTGTGAGGGTGTATTTTGTGTGCACATGTATGAACATGGAGATAAATTATTATGTACACAAATGCATGTTCGGTGTATGTACTGATAGATATAACTTAACATTTTGGAGATAAGATCTTTCTCTCTGTACCTGCAATTTGCTTTCTGACAAATAAGATTGTTGTGTGTCCACACCTGTATTCAACATGGGGAGATAAAAATTTTTCCCTCTCTCTTTTGTGTGTCCCTGGTATATACACTCAGGTACTCATGTTTGTGTAGAGAGACTTTATTGACTGAACATTTTTCAGCACTTAGTATTTAGCATCTCTATAATACTCCTTTCTTAAATACTTACACGTTGTCTGGTTTTAAATATTTTCTTTTCTTTTTTTTTTTTTTGCAAGCTGAAAAAATCTAACATTGTTAGATATGCTCAACATAATGATTGAAGTTCAATGGAGAAAACATCTTTCAGCTCTGTCAAAGTGCCCAGCTTAGCTCTAATCTGAGAACTTTACATTCTACACATAATTGTGCTTATGCTTTGAATTATATCTAAATATTACATTCAGTGAAAAAGCCTTTCAAATAAAATTAGAATTATTATATATGTGAATATTTTGTGTCTACCTATGAATCTGTGTATGCATGTGTGTGTGTGTGTGTGTGTGTGTGTGTGTGTATGTGTATGTGTCTTACATACACAAGACTTGGGTAATGTTTTCAAATTGCACTATATTATGTAATAGTCCTACTAAATTTACTTTTTTGGTCACAAATGAGAAATGACAGATGTGTCATTATTCATAGTAATGCTATTATCTTATTGCACTAGAAAAAGTGTGTGAAATTGTTGCAATGATTTCTCCTTTGACAGTATATGAATTAAGTTTTAAAAGGCAATAGTGGTTCTTATCTTATTGGAGTAGCCTAGCAATGACTAGTCTTACTTGTGGCCTAAACCACAAGAGTGAGCCCATGCTTGACTTTCATGGATGTCTACAAGTTGAGTGGACCAGAGTCCTAGGATGGAGTTAAATAAAACTGATCAAAAATATATAGACGATAGATGTGTAGATATAGCTAGATTTATGAATAAATAAGTCAATGAAATGATTCCTAATGGTATTCTCCTATACTCATACAACTCTGGTTGGCCAAATCATCATCAAAGAAACTTTCACTTGCAGAAAATGGGAGCAGATGTAGACACCAAAGGTAAACATTAAGTGGAACTTAGAAATCATTGAGAAAAGATGGAGGGAGAATTACAGGGTCGAGGTGTCAGGGATACCAGGAGAAGCAAGAGAGTCAACTAAACATGGCTCACAGGGCTTCATAGTGACACAGGAATCATGGGAGCTGGCACCAACCTGTGCTAGGTCATCTTTTTGTATTTGTCTTATTGCATCTTGTTATGATATGATTGGTTGGTATTACTGGAAATCATGTTCTTTTCTAAAGGGAAACAGGACTAGTATATCTAAGAAAGGAAGACAGTGAGTTGTGGCCTAGGAAGAAGGGAGGGAGAGGAGGCTGTAGTTAGGCTATATTTCATAACAAAAAGAATAAATATAAAGAAAAATGGACTACAATATTATAGCAACTGCTATATATGATTTAAAGGTCTAGTTTTTCTTTGTACACATACTTTTCTTTGGACATAGCATTTAAAATAGACACTCTATGAAGTCACATTTTTATCGACACCCTACAAAGACCCAACAAAGAAAGAGAACTTCAGACCAATTTCTCTTATGAATAATGATGCAAAAATACTCGATAAAATGCTCACAATTGAATCTAAGAACACATCAAAATGATCATTGATCATGATCAAGTAGGCTTTATCCTAGGGGTGCAGGGATACTTCAATATACAGAAATTCATCAATGTAATCCACTGTATAAACAAACTCAAAAAAAAAACCACATGATCATATCATTAGATGCTGAGAAAGCATTTGAAAATATTCAACACCCCTTCATGGTAAAAAGTCTTGGAAAGATCAGGAATTCAAGGCCCATACATAAACATAGTAAAAAGCAACATACAGGAAACTAGTAGCCAACATCAAACTAAATGGAGAGAAACTTAAAGCAATCCCACTAAACTAGACAAGACTGCCAACTCTCTCCCTACCTATTCAATACTTGAAGTCCTAGACAGAGCAATTAGACAACAAAAGGAGATCAAAGGAATACCAATTGGAAAGATAGAAGTCAAAATATCACTATTTGCAGAAGAAAAGATAGTATACTTAAGTGAGCCCGAAAATTCTACCAGAGAGCTGCTTAACTGGATAAATAACCTCATCAATGTGGCTGGATATAAAATTCACTCAAATCAGTAGCCTTTCTGTACTCAAAGGATAATCAGGCTGAGAAGGAAATTAGGGAAATGACACCCTTCACAAGAGTCACAAATAATATTACCAACATGGTGTGACTCTAAGCAAACAAGTGAAAGATCTTTATGAACAGAACTGCAAGTCTCTGAAGGAAGAAAGAAAAGATCTCAGAAGATGGAAAGACCCCCTGTGCTCACAGATTGGCAGGATTAATATAGGAAAAATGGCCATCTTGCCAAAAGCAATCTACAGATTCAATGCAATCCCCATCAAAACTCCAAATCAATTCTTCATAGATTTAGAAAAACAATTCTCGAATTCATTTGGAATAACAAAAAAAAAAAAAAAACACAGGTTAGTGGAGACTATTCTCAACAATGCAATCCCCATCAAAACTCCAAATCAATTCTTCATAGATTTAAAAAAACAATTCTCGAATTCATTTGGAATAATAACAACAACAACAACAACAACAAAAAACCCAGGTTAGTGGAGACTATTCTCAACAATAAAAGAACTTCTGAGGGAAATCACTGTGCCTGACCTCAAGCTGTATTACAAAGCAATAGTGATAAAAGCAGCATGGTACTGGTACAAAGACTGGTGGATAGATTAATGGAATAGAATTGAAGACCCAGAAATAAACCACATACCTATGGTCATTTGATCTTTGACTAAACTAAGGAACTAAAACCATGGGGGTGGGTACCCAGCATTTTCAACAAATGGTGCTGGTTCAACTGGCAGTTAGCATGTAGAAAAATGCAAATTGATCCACACTTTTTAAAATTTTTATTAGATATTTTTTTCATTTACATTTCAAATGCTATTCCAAAAGTCCCCTATACACTCCCCCCCCCCACCTCCTTCCCAACCTACCCACTCCTGCTTCCTCGCCCTGGCATTCCCCTGTACTGGGGCACATGATCTTCCCAAGACCAAGGGCCTCTCCTCCCATTTATGGTCCTCCCATTTAGATATGAATCCTCTGCTACATATGCAACTAGAGACAAAGTCCTGGGGGGTAGTGGCTAGTTCATATTGTTGATCCTCCTATAGGGTTGCAGACCCATAAATTGATCCATTCTTATCTCCTTGTAAAAAGCTCAAGTCCAAGTGGACCAAGGGCCTCCACATAAAACCACACATACTGAAACTAATAGAAGAGAAGTAGGGAAGACCCTAGGACACATGGGCACAGGAGAAAATTTCCTGAATAGAACACTAATGGCTTATGCTCTAAGATCAACAATAGACAAATGGGAACCTCAAAGAATTGTAAAGCTTCTATAAGGCAAAAGACACTGGTCAATAGGACAAAATGGCAAGCAACAGACTGAGAAAAGATTATTACCAATTCTACATCCAATAGAGGGCTAATATCCTATTTATACACTCATTGATAATTGGATATAAGCGCAAAAGCTCAGAATACCCAAGATACAATTCAGAGACCACATGTAGCTCAAGAAGAAATAAGACCAAAGTATGAATGCTTCACTTCTTAGAAGGAGGAACAAAATACTCACAGGAGGAACTATGGAGAAAAAATGTGGAGCAGAAACTGAAGGAAAGGGCATCCAGATACTGCCTCACCTGGGGACCCAATCCACTACAGGCACCAAACCCAGACACTATTGTAGATGCCAAAAAGTGCTTGCTGATAAGAGCCTAATATAGTCTCCTGAGAGACTATGCCAGATCCTGATAAATACAGAAGGGATGCTAACAGTCAACCATTTGCCTGAGCATGGGGTCCTCAATGAAGAAGTTAGAAAAAGGACTGAAGGAATTGAAGGAATTTTAAACGCCATAGGTAGAACAATATCAACCAACCAGAACATGCACACCCCAGAGCTCCTAGGGACTAAACCCTATGAGTGCACATAGAGCAACCGTTGGCTCCACCCAGATATGTAGCAGAGGATGCTCTTGTCAGGCATCAATGGAAGGAGAGTCCCTTGGTCCTGTGAACGTTCAATGCCATAGTGATATTGTAGATGATGGGAAGTGCTTGCTGATGGAAGCCTGATATGGCTGTCTCCTGAGAGGCTATGCCAGAACCTGACAGGTACAGAGGCAGAAGCTCACAGCCAACCACTGGACTGAGCTCCAGTTTCCTCAATGGAGGGGTGTTGGAGACTGACACTGAGCCATAAGCCAAAGTCCCCCCCCCTTTTTGAGAAACTTCAGACCTTTTGCAATGACCGTGGACAGAACTCCAAGATCAGATAATAGTAACTGCAAACTTTCCAGGAAAAACCACAGAATGTCCCCTGAGATAAGAATAGATCCCCTGTTCCTGGGCAGGTATGCAGAACCACCCCTGCCCCTGGGTGGAGGCAGGAGCAAGTTTCTCCCTCTTTACTTCCTCCTTCTTACTGCTTTTATTCTGTAACCTTTTTTGCAATAAACAGACCTTGACAAACATTGCAGGGTCTCCTCCATTTTGTCTCACCTGTTTACCTTTCAGGCATGGTCCCCCTCGGACCTCCCAAATAGCTTGTCCCGGGCGGGAACAGGTGGCACCCATGTGGAGCTCGAGGTACAGATTCCTGATGGCCTGAGATGGAAGATCAGCTCCAAGAAAAGTGCATCATGACTAAAGAAGAAGTAGTAGGCAAGTAGTAAAATTCATAGAGGAAGCGTTCTGCCGCTCATGAGAAAAAGTCTTCCTCCGTAGTTGGGTTGTAGAATTCATAGAGGAAGCATTCCCACCACTCATGGGAAAAAGCCTTTCTCTGTAGTGAAGTGGATTCATCTCTGTCCCATATATAGAAATGGGCCACAAGTTGTCTAAAGAAGCAGACTTCATCAGAGACCTGAAAGCTTCTCTCAGGGAAAATGGAGTTAGAGTTAAAAAGATTTGACAACATTTTATATCTTTGTTTCCCAAGTCTGTCCATGGTTCATAATAGATGGACCAGAGATTCATCTCTTTAAGTGGGAAAAGGTAGGACATAATCTTAATAATCTTTTAAATAAAGAAGGGCCAGATGCAGTGCCTACTCAGACCTTTATTTATTGGGGTCTTATTAGAGATATCATTAAGTCATCCTAGGCAGGAAAGATTATTTCATTGGCAGAGGATTTCCTTAAACCAATTTCTTGCTAGGCCTCTATGTCCTCTGTAAAGACTGCAGACTCACAGTTGCCACAATCTCCCTCACCATACCCCTCTGTTATTACTAATCTTTTCCTTGGAGGACCAGGCTGTTCACCCCAAAAACCTGTCCGACCCCTCTATCCTCAACTGCCCTCCGATGCAGTTGCATCCAGTGAGGCAAAATGACAAGAATCAAAGCTTACCTACCCTATTTTTAAGAAGCCTCATGCCAATTGGCTAAGTCCCTTGGAGGAGAGTGAGTTGGAGGAAGAGGCTGCCCAATATCTCAACCCTGATTTACCACCCTGTTGCAATACAGTGTCATGCTCTGGGCTCCTTCCTTACCCCTCCACTCCTGAAATTTGTGCACCCGTGATCATTCCACCACCTCCACAAGGTGATTACCTTTTACAGGCCAAAAATCAGCTATCTAAACAAATTTCTGACCTTAAAGAGGTCCTAAATTTACAGAAACAGTTTGCCAATCTCTCCGCAGAGCTCTCCTCTCTTCAGAAGACTGTGAGACAGACAGTTTTCTCTGGTCCATTGTTGGCTCCGGTCCCTTTCCCTGGCACCTCTGGTGGCCATGAGGCTCATGGGACAGCCAGCTCACTGCATTCACACCTTAACAAAGCCTCCCAAAAATCTCATTCTAACAAAACCTCCCAGAGAGTTAGTTCAAAAAAATCCTTGGCATTCCCTGTGTTAATCTGCCAGAGCACCAAAGAGGCTTCCTCCTCAGAGGAGGACCCCACCCCCACCTCTGATACAGAAAATGGCTACGAGGATAGTGAAGCTGATAATGAGACTGTGGTGCAGCTCCTGAGGCCCTGCAGCAAGAAATGACTGAATATAAAAGATTAAAGTTTAAGCCTCTTAAGGATCTTAATCCTGCAGTCAAAACTTATGGTCCTAATGCTCCCTTTACTGTTTCCACACTTGAGGCCCTTTCAGCAGGGGGCTACCTCACCCCCCCACCCCCACCCCCCACCCCCTGCTGAATGGTTTAGAGTTACCCAGGCAGTTTTGACTCCTGGACAGTTTTTGTCTTGGAAAGCAGATTTTCTAGATAGGTGCCAATCTCTTGCAAGGCAGAACCAGAGAGACCCCAAAGCAACTGCTGCTGAGTGGACTCTTGATAAACTCAACGGACAGGGAAAATATGTGGCTCAGAGGTGCTAGCTTAATTTCCCCATAGGACTCCTGGCTCAGGCTAATGAGGCTATCCTTGGAGCATGGTGGGCTGTCCCTTCGAGGGGCTCTATGACCACACCTTTGACTAAGATTATTCAGGGAGCTCAGGAACCTTACAATGAGTTTGTGGGGAGACTCTTAGTAACTGCTGAAAAGGTCCTGGGTCCTGAGGAAAATAATAGCAAGTTTATAAAACAGTTGACCTATGAGAATGCCAATTCTTCCTGTAAGGCTGTTCTTATTTTTAGGACTAAAAGTAAGAGTCTTGATGATTTCGTGAGACTTTGTGGTGACTTAGATACCTTTACCCATAGGATCTCGCAGAGCCTTTCTCAGAGTGTGAATTTGTCTGTGGGGACTGCCTTGCAAGTTATTGTCCCTTCCAAAAGTTGCTTGAAATGTGGTCAGCCTGGCCATTTTGCCAAACAGTGCCCGCCGAGTCCTCCGCCTCAGCCTCCAGGGTCAACACCTTCTGTACCTGCCGTGGTGTGCCCCCGATGTAAGAGAGGAAAACATTGGGCTAGTCAGTGCCACACCAAGACGGATGACATGGGTAATCCTTTGCCACCCCTTCAGGGAAACAGTTTGAGGGGCCAGCCCTGGGCCCTGAGACCTATTGATCTTCTGCTGGCCTCGGGGACCAGTCAGCAGATAACAATGCCCCAACTTTCTGCCGCTCCACCCAAATCCTCAGAGCAACCCCAGGGAGTGCGGGATTAGACCTGCGTATCTCCACCAGTACAGTACTATTTTTAAAACCTGAGGATGGTGTTCAAGCTCTACCTACTCCTGGTTATTGGGAGGCATCAAGGGCCTCTCAGCCAGGGTCTTCAGATCTTTCTGGGTCCAGATGGTGTCTAGAGAACATTCTATGCTACGCCCTAAGTTAGAGTGGCGATGGTTTGAGGGCATTGTGGATACGAGGGCTGATGACACTGTCTTCGCGAAAAATTTTGACTTGGGAAGATTCAGAAGGGAATTCTGGCACAGTACAGCCTTTTGTTGTTGAAGCCCTGCCAATTAATTTGTGGGGAAGAGATATTCTCTCTCAGATGAAAGTAATTATGAGTAGTCCAAATGAAATTGTAACCCAACAGATGTCCCAAGGCTTTTTGCCAGGACAAGGCCTGGGAAGGGAGGGCCAAAGCATGCCTAAACCCATAAGCGTTTCACATAAGAATGACCACACTGGGCTGGGATACCAAAATTGTTCTTGAGGGCCATTGCTCATCCTGCGCTCCAGGCAGACAAAATGATTTGGAAAAGTGATGATCCTGTCTGGATTGACCAATGGCCCCTCTCTTCCCTAAAATTGTTGGCGGCCTTAGAGTTAGTGCAAGAACAGCTGGCTGCTGGGCATATTGAGCCCTCTATGTCCACTTGGAATACATCTATATTTGTCATACAGAAAAAAATCAGGAAAATGGCACCTACTACAAGATCTACGCGCCATCAATAAAACTATGGTCCCGATGGGGGCCTTACAACCTGGCCTGCCATCCCCTAGAATTATTCTAAAATTGTCATAGACCTTAAGGATTGCTTCTTTTCTATTCCTTTACACCCAGATGATTGTAAATGCTTTGCCTTTAGCCTTCCCATAGTTAATTTTGTAGGGCCCTCACCTAGTTTCCAATGGAAGATTCTTCCTCAGGGCATGGCTAATAGTCCTACCCTTTGTCAGAAATTTGTTGCTCAGGCTGTTGATCCTTTTAGGCTTTGCTTCCCTGATATTTACATAGTCCATTATACAGATGACATCCTTTTAGCTGGAGCTGATGAATGCCAACTTTGTCATGTTGCCCAAAAGCTTATATCTGCTTTTCAGCAGCAGGGTCTTCAGATATCTCCAGATAAAGAAAAACTTCAGCCCCCATTCTTATTTCTGGGGTTTGAGTTTTTCCCTAATAAGATTATTTCTCAAAAAATACAAATTAGGAAAGATTCCCTTCTTTCCCTTAATGATTTCCAGCATCTTTTAGGCGATATTAATTGGCTTCGCCCATACCTCAAACTCACTACAGGAGAACTCAAGCCCTTATTTGATATCCTTAGGTGAGACTCAGATCTGTCATCTCTGTGCAGCGTTAATGCTGAAGCCACTCAGGCTTTGTCCTTAGTTGAAAGTGCTATTAGTAGTCAAATCCTTACCTATTTCTCTCTTGATATGCCCTTAGTTTTTTTTGTTCTCCCTAGTCCATTCTCTCCCATGGGACTTTTTTTGGCAAACTAAGCCCCTCTTTTGGGTTCATTTGTTGGCCTCCCCTCCCAAGGTTCTCTCTGCATATCCTTGGCTGGTGTCACAATTAATTAGGATGGGAAGAGAACAATCTCTCAAGCTTTTTGGAAAAGACCCTGATACCCTGATTCTTTCATATAGTCCCTCTCAGGTTCAATGGTTGAGCCAATATGATGATGACTGGGCCGTTAGCTGTGTTTCTTTTCATGGCACTATTGATAATTATTATCCCCCTGATAAGTTTATTCAATTTTTATACAAAACTCCCATAATGTTTCCTAAAATAACCAAGACTGTGCCCATTGCCAGAGCTACAGTGGTTTTTACTGACGGCTCCTCCAGTGACATCATAGCATACTCCATTGATTCAAAAGTCTTTCGGATGGATTCCCACCTCTTTTTCTTCTGTTCAGCTGGTCGAGTTGGTAGCTATTATCAAAGTTTTTGAAACATTGTCATATTTATCCTTTAATTTGTTTACAGATAGCTCCTACATTGCTTTTTTGGTTCCACTTTTAGAAGCTGCCCATCCACTAATGCAGCACCCTTGTTTTCAGTCCTTCAAAAATTGATTCATGAGCATTCCTTCCCTTTTTTTATTTACCATATACATGCTCATTCTGGTTTACCTGGTACTTTAACACAGGGCAATGAGTCTGTAGACCGCACAACTCAAATTGCAGGAATAGTTCAGCGAATTACCCCCAGCCCTGCTGATTCCCTGCTTCAAGCTCAGAAGACTCATGATCTTCATCATCTTAATTCCTTCACCTTAAGATATAAATTTGGCATTTCTAGTGCTCAACTGCAGAGGCTACCTCACCTTTTTGCCTGAGGCCCATTTGGGAGTCAACCCTTGAGGTTTAGTTCCTGGGGAATTATGGCAAATGGATGTTACTCATTTTTCCCCATTTGGAAAGCTTAAATATATACATGTTACCATTGATACCTTTAGTGGTTTTATTTATGCCACACTTCAGACTGGTGAAGCCACTAAACATGTAATCAGTCATGTTATTTCTTGTCTTACAGTCTTACCTCAGCCTAAAACTATTAAGACAGATAATGGGCCAGGTTATACCAGCAACAGCTTTAGACAGTTCTGCTCGCAGTTGGGCAGTATATAATCCTCCAGGTCAAGGTATTGTTGTGAGGGCTCATCAAACTCTTAAAAATATGATCTCCAAACTACAGTCAAACGGGGGAGTTTTATATCCACTGACTGGTAACTACAAAACCCTGCTCAACCATTTGCTCTTTGTTTTAAATTATCTCATGGTCAATGATGAAGGCAAGTCTGCTGCAGATCGCCTGTGGCATCCTACCACTGCCCAAAATTACACCCAGGCCCTTTGGAAAGATCCACTAACTCACAAATGGCAGGGCCCTGACCCGGTCCTCATTTGGGGAAAGAGACATGCCTGCGTTTATGATGTCCAAGCGGGCAATGCTCAATGGCTGCTGGATCGCCTAATCAAAGTATATAATCCACCCAGGGAGGCCCCTGAGAAATTGTCCAACTGTGCTTGATTACAGGAAAAGAAACCTCCCTGTCTTCTCCACAACAGAGGGTGAAAATGCAGATGCTGCTTGTCCTCAGATTCCTGTTGGTACCCCAGGGTGTCGAAGCTGGCTTTGGTCCACCTGTCGATCGGCTTACACTCCTGACCACTCTGTATGGTCAGCCCTGTGATTGTGGAGGAGGTACCCAGTCTACACCTTTATCACAATATACCCACTTGGTTGATTGGGGAGATAAGAATGCCTTCTTACAATATTTCAGCTCTCCTACTGGAGGGACAAGTCAACATTGGAAGTGTGTAAATAAGCCCAAACCCTTGCCTCCATTGTCTGATGGTCAGTGCCCCAGTAATTGTTTGTTTGTTGAACAAATGCATGCTAGCTGCTATTTTTCCTTCTCCACATGCCTCAGAGATAGCCACCCTTATTTTGGGGCTGTTCCCTTTAAGATACTACAGAGTACAGGGGGGAGCGATTGGTCTAGCAACACCCAGGTAATTGGCACCAACTCCTATACTTCAAAATATGTTACAGCTAGTTACCTTGAACCCCCTGATAAACCAGCTTGTTTTCCACAAGCTGCTCCTATTCATGTTTCAGATGGTGATGGTCCCACAGACCAGGTTCAAGAAGAACTAGTTCAACAGATAATTCAAGCCCAGATTGATGGCCTCCTTCCCTCCACCACCACCCACTTTTATTGCCAAAGTCCAGAGGCATTAATTTAGACCCCCAGACCATAGACATACTTGTTGCTACTCATAAAGCCCTAAATGTTTCCAACCCTTCCCTGGCCAATGATTGTTGGCTGTGCCTTGAATTGGGAGACTCCTGGCCCCTTGTAATACCCCTGCTTAATGAGTCCACTAGCGTACCCTCCCAAAATAATTGTAGTTACTTGAAAACTTTTAAGGTCTTACCAAACAATTTTAATGTATCCACCTGTCTTTATAGCTCTTTTAAGAATGATTCCTTTGCATATCTTGCCCTAGCCATGTTTTCCTCATGTACCAGCTATGTTAACTCCTCTGCCTCAGGCTGTTTGGGTGGGGAAAAGTTGTATGTATGCAGTGATAACATGGCCTACCCCTTTCTCCCTGTAAATTGGACTGGTTCCTATGTACCAGCCTTACTCTTGCCAGATATAGAGATTATACGAGGAGATGAGCCTGTTCCTCTCCCCAGTTTTGATATGTTTGTCCCCAGACGTAAAAGCGCTGTTCAGTTTATCCTCCTTTTGGTTGAATTATGGATATCTGGGGCACTTGCTACTGGCTCTGCTGGAGTTGGGGTGGTTCTAGATACTTACAATAAGCTGTCCCAACAGTTGATTAATGATGTTAATATGGTTTTTCCGTATGTAAAAGACGTTCAAGATCAAGTGGATTCCCTGGCAGAAGTGGTCTTCCAAAATAGACGAGGCCTTGATTTACTAACTGCAGACAAGGCAGGTGTCTGCTTAGTTTTACAGGAATAATGCTGTTTCTATACAAACAAGTCTGGGATCATCAGAGACAGAATCAGAAAACACCAAGAAGACCTAGAAAAAAGGCATCAAGAACTCTTCGCCTATCCCATGTGGAGTGTCTGGAATGGAGTGTTGCCCTACCTCCTTCCCCTCCTTCGACCCCTGATAGGATTTCTTTTACTTATCTCCTTTGGATCCTGGGCATTTAAAAAGTTAACAGAGTTTGTCAAATCACAGGTCGATGCTGCCTTTAGGAAATCAGTATCGGTCCATTATCATCCTCTGGAGTTCAGAGATATTGATCAAGAGGTATATGCTGAGTCCCTGGACACTCCTTTGGTGGGCTTAGATTTGACAACCTTAGATCCAGAAAGCAATCCTGGATGCTTTGGTAAGCTATGGAGACATTAATGACGGGAATAGCATGATGCCACGTACCAGGGGCACACCCATGATAGGCTGTAGAACATCTCAATAATGGGATTATCATGAGTCCATGACCCAGGGGCCCACTCTGATAACTGCAAACTTTCCAGGAAAGACCAGAGAATGTCCCCTGAGATAAGAGTAGATCCCCTGTTCCTGGGCAGGTATGTAGAACCACCCCCGCCCCTGGGCGGAGGCAGGAGCAAGTTTCTCCCTCTTTACTTCCTCCTTCTTGCTGCTTTTATTCTATAACCTTTTTCGAAATAAACAGACCTTGACAAACATTGCAGGGTCTCCTCCATTTTGTCCCACCTGTTTCCCTTTCAGGCATGGTCCCCCTCAGACACCCTCCCCCCCCCCATATAGCATGTCCTGCAGGCTGGGACAGAGGAGTTGGAGAAGTGACTGAAGGAGCTGAGGAGGTTTGCAGCCCCAAGGAGGGAAAAACAGTATCAACAGGCCAGACACCTGGAGCTCCCCAGGATTGGACCACGTACCAAAGAATGCACAATGAGAAACCCATGGCCCTGGCCACATATGTGTCAGATGATTGTCTTGTTGGATATCAATGGAAGGAGAGGTCTTGGTGAGCCTGAGAGTGAGCGCCAGGGTAGTGGAATGCCAGGACAGGAGGATAGGGGTGGGTGGATGGGGGAACACCCTCATAGAGGCAGAATGAGGGGGAATGGGATAGGAGGATTCAGAAGGGGAGACCTGGAAAGGAGAAAACATTTGAAATGTAAATAAAGAAAATATCCAATAAAAAAAAAAAAAAAAAAAAAAAAAAAAAAAGATCAAGCAATCCTGCTTGAGAAAGTTCTTCATTGTGGAGTTGATTTTGGGAGTTTGCAGCCTTTCCCCACTTCTTTCCTGATCTCCCTGATTCTTTCTTATGATAAATGTATGACCTATCAGTTTCCTGCTTCTGCCACATGCTAACCTATAGTCTGCCTCCCTTGCCTTGATGCTTCCTATTCTTTTGAAACCATGATTCAAAATAAACTCTAGATTGTTAAACTTATTTTAGGAAATGACACTTTTATTACATCTACAGGAAATAAATGTATACACAAGACAATATATAAACAGCATATCACTGTACATTTTCAGAAGAAACATACTATATAAAGGAGTGCTCTCATTCAAACACAATGTGTCATGCATTGAAAAATAAAATCACATTTATAGAGTTTTACCTTTTGTATAGGGAATGTTCTAGATTCTTTACTTTTAATTGTGTTTCTGTTTTCCCCATAATAATCATAGTATCAATTATAGTTAGACAATATTTTTGCCTTTTAGTGTTATTAAGAGCTATAAAGTTATGAGTAAGATTTAAGTACATCCTCATCTATTTCTTTTAAATTATAAAGTCCAAATTAAAGAACTTATTTCTTCTAAGTTATATGTGAAAGTACATGAAAATAAAAATAAACTTCTTACTTCCAGATAATTTATTCTATAAGATGAAATCCTATTGTCAGTCTCAGTTAATGAAGTTATATAAATTTTCAGCATTTAAACTCACATAATCATTCCACATTACATAAAAATATTCTTAAAATATTTAGTTGTATTTCAAAATAGGTGTATTGGTTTATTATTATTATGTCAATTTTTTTCTCTCAGTAAAATATTAACTGGTGATAATTGTTCTTACAAGAGCTAGGTAGTCAAACCAAAGATATAAACATTTTTTTTTCTGTAGTGCTTCATCTCTAATTTAACTGTATAACCATTATACATAGAACTGACTGAATTTATAACTGTATATGGTAATGAATTTGGAGAGTACAATCCAAATCCATTTGTAAACCAAAAGCTGGCAGGGTATAATATAAATGTATCTTATTGCCTAAGCTTAGCTGTATATGCAGAAGCTTGATTCACAGCTGGTTTTGTTGGGAAAGTTAAAACACTTGGGGAGATAATTATCACCTTTTAAAAAACACTGATTTTTTTTTTTTTACTTTGGCCTGATCATTGTAGAAATTACATATATATGAAATGCAGAAATTTTTAGCAAGCAAAAACAGTTAGATCTTAGCTTACGCCCAAACTCAGTGTGTCTCATGCTATGCATGAGGTGGTTAAAGCATGGTAGTATTATAAGTACAGTAAGGTAGTATTTCCTTATTAATAAGTTACAGATTAAATTTTAAAAGTTTTTCCTTTTATGCTTTCATAGATTTCCATAATCAGTGAATAGTTATAATCCTTCAATATTCTTAGGGTCTTTCATATATCACTAAATACACAAAGTGCTGTATTTGAGAAACTCAATAAATGCAATGCTTAGATGATAAATGTATACAATTTATCTTCTCACTGATGCAGTATTCAAATTAAATGAAAACATGTGAAAGGTGAATATAAGCACAGAGACTATAAACATACCTTGCCAAACATATTTACTGCTGAATTTTGTTGCCTCATTGAAAGTAAATCGCCAACTGCATACATATACCTTTCCAACCTACTCAAAAGTGTTTATGATAGGGAGAAGTTGTATTAAACTTCTTCACACAATGGGGCAAATTTTTCTATACATACAACAAAAGCATCAGTGAAATACAAAGTAATACAGTCAAGAATTTAGTAACTGTTTTAACAAACTGGGTTTATTTCATCTGTTTTATGAAATAGTGTTTCACAGAAGTCCATGTTGATTTTGAACTTAAAGTTGCAATCTTCCTGCCTGAGCTTCTCTAATGCTGGTAAAACTATTTATATGGATGAAATAAATTCTTAGTGTCAGATATTCTCTACTGAACAGAGAGAGAAAGGTCTGTACACTTTTTAAGGGTAAGGCAACACAAAATGCAAGTCACTTTCATTAGCCACAACCACTTCTCAGAGCCTCAAAAGTCAACATGTCTCCATATTGGAGAAACTGAGATAGAATTAAAACAGTGAAAGCAATCCCATTTCTTTTGAAAATTTAATTTCTTATAGTAACAAGGCATCTAGAGATTTTATCTTTTATTATTTTTAAAAGAGAGAATTTTAATGAAAAATTATAAGACTATATACATATATATATATATATATATTATATAATTATGTACACATATAATATAGCTGTTTTTCATCTATTGGTAATACAAAAGTGATTCTAAAGTTTACTTCAAATTGTGAGTTAGAAAGTACCCTGTCCCTGAGGTTATGTTGTTATTTGTTGATGCAAGAATCTTTCAGAATGTAAAGCAAAGATTAGGTTGTCCTAATGAAGAAGTGTTCACTATCAGGTCACAAAACGTGTGAGCTTTACACAACAGTCCTACCTCCAAGGTCAAGGTCACATTGTAATAAAATTGCAAGGTCACAATGTAATACAATGTACTCTAAATTTCATTAAACATATTTCTCATTAGTTTTCAAGGAAAGACCAAAAATCTTTCTTTTTTAATGTTTTTTATTAGATATTTTCTTTAATTACATTTCAAATGCCATCCCGAAAGTTCCCTATACCCTCCCGCCACCCCTGCTCCCCTACCCACCCACTCCCACTTCTTTGCCCTGGCATTCCCCTGTGCTGGGTCATATAAAGTTTACAAGACCAAGGGGCCTCTCTTCCCAATGATGGCCGATTAAGCCATCTTCTGCTACATATGCAGCTATCTCTTGTAGCCTATTGGTGATGCTTATATCTATATTCTCTGACCTCTTTGCCAGGTTTTCCATTTCCAGGTTTGTCTCCATTTGTGTTTTCTTTATTGTTTCTACCCCCACTTTTAGTTTTTGGGCTGTTTTGTTCAATTCTTTCACCTGTTCAATTTTGTTTTCCTATATTTATTTAAGTGGTTTATTTCCACTTTAAGTGCTTCTTCCTATTTACCTGTGTTTTCCTGTATTTCTTTCAGAAAATTATTTATATCTTCCTGAAAGCACTCTGTTATCTTTATGAGATAGGATTTTAGATCAGCCTCCTGGTTTTCAGGTATTTTGATATAACCAGGGCTTGCTGTACTGGGAGAACTGGATACTGATGATACCAAAGTATATTGGCTTCTGTTGCTTACGGGATTGTACTTGCCTCTCACAATCTTGTTAGCTGGCCTAGGTGTCTCTGTTTGGAGCTTGCCTCCTGTGCCCCATGGTTGCTGCAGGTCTACTGGGAGGACTGTGGCCCTGGCTGTAGCAGACCTTCTGTGAAGCCTCAGACTGTGGGGACTTCAGAGAAGCCGACACCTTTCTGATCCTTTGCCCATCATTCAGCTTATCTCCTGGGAGGCCATCAGACTGTGGGGTCTTCTGGGGAGCAGACAAGCTGATGATCTCTTGTCCTGTGTGCAGCACATACTGTTGGGTCTTCAGCAGAGCAGTCAAGCAGTTGCTCTGTGTGTAGCTGTTTTCTGGGAGGCCTTCTGACTGTGTAGTCATTAGAGGAGGAGACAAGCTGGTGTGCTGACTTAGGGGAAGGCATAGTCTGGAAATGTGGGTGATGTTTGGTGGCGGAGGAGGGATGGTTCCTGAGTCTGCCAGGCTCCATGGGGTTCCCAGCTTCAGTGGTTGTTTGGAAGGATCGCTTTCTTGTTGGCCTGCATGCTGCATAACTCCTGGAAGGCCTTCAGACTGTGGGGTCTTCAGAGGAACAGACAATCTGGTGGTTTTCCCTGGTGGAAGGCACAGGCTGGAAAGGTAGGTAGAGTTCAGAGGATAGGATGTGTCCTGAGTCCCCTGTTCTCTTTGGTGCTCCCAGCTGTTGTGCATGTTTGGGAGGGTCTCTTACCTATTTCCTGAGTACAGCAGAACTCATGGGAGACCTTCAGACTTTGGGAGTCAATATGCATATTAATTTAAAAACTGTATCACAGTAACTACTTATACATTTATGCCAATAAAATATTTTCAATAAAATAGAAAATATGAGAAGAGACATTAAACTATTTCTTGCTAATCAAAAGACTTCTATGTATCAAACAAGTCCACATTTATGTACAAATAATTCATAATACAGACTAATATAATATTATAAATATTATATTTGCTCCATGTGTGTATGTGTGTGTGTGTATGTGTGTGTGTAAGAGAGAGAGAGAGAGAGAGAGAGAGAGAGAGAGAGAGAGAGATCTATTTATATATTATTCATCAGTAATTCTATAGCAGCCCAAGAAATGATTTCTCTAAACAGGTGTCCAAAGGCTCTGGCTTTGAACCTAATTCTATAATAAATTTATTCACCATGTAAACTCACATTTTTACATGTTGAATTATAATAAGAGCAGTTTAATAGGAAGGATTGCAGGAGAACCCAAGATGTGAAAATGCTAAAATTATTATAAAATGTTTGAATTAAACATTTAGATATTATATATATCTAATATATATATATATATATATATATATATATATATATATATATATAAACTAGGTAGAGAAACTGAACTATCTCATAGACATTAATAAACAAATTAGGACCTCTCAGATTTTCTATTGCAGTGAAAATTCCCAATACTTTCAGACTACTGTAAGATCTATCAGCTTGTAATCTGTTCTATTTCTGAGTGAACATTTTACAAATTATGCATTACACTGGTTCTGTTTTTAAGTGTTAGGTGAAAATAAATGTGCTAAGTGTAAAAATAAATACATTTAAGTAGGTTATATAGAGCAAAGATTTTGAAATATGCTTCATTACAAGTTTATTCTACACAAGAATGGCACGCTGAGAAAAAAAAGTTTCAAACATAGGCAATATTAGCCTTGTCATGATAGCTTCATGTCTGAGAATGTGGACTGCAGGTTTTATAAATCAAACTAAAATACCTACAAGATATTTCTTAGAATATACAGAGATTTTGAAAACAATTCCAGTGTGAAATGGAATTTCTATGAATCTATTTATGTGTTCATTAAAACACATGGTATTATAATTGGAAAAATCAGGTAAATGGCTAGCACAAACTTTATCATCTCAATGAATTATTGCAACACTATAATTTTTATTGTATTGCTGTGAAAGTACTTACAAATATACCAATTTTTCAAAATGATCATATAAAATATAGTTTCAAAGTTTTAGTGTCTGTGCTGTAGAAGATTTGCTTAGATTTGTCTACCTCACATACTGTTAATCTAGTAATTTTTATGTCTCTGTAACCATCTCAAGACTTGGCTATTTTCTCCATTTTGTATATTTGCTATTAAATTACTTTTGTCTTAATATTTAAATGGGATTTTGAAATAGTTTTGTAACAGTGACTGGTTTATTTTACTTGGGACTAGTCTGCTTTGTCCTTATGGTTAATATGTTCTTTCCAGTAGCAAGGTCTTTGTTTAGAGTTAAATAATATTCCTTTTATGTGCTTCAGCATTTTTAGCACATTACAATATGGATCAACTCTTTCTACTTATTTCTTACTGTAAGTACTGCTGCAATGAACATAGTGCTGGAGAAACCTTATTCGTTCTTCCAAACAAAAAGAAGTGTCATTAACTTAGCTGTTTTACTTTAATCTTTTTCACAAGCCTTTGTATTGTCTTCTGCTGAATCATTAGTCTCACAACCAATATTAGGCATTCATATTCTTTAAACTCTCACCAGTCTTCATTACTACTCATATGATAAAACCATGATGATAATGGTACAAGGTGGCATTTAACAGTTCTTTTGATTTGTGTTTCTTCAAGATTAGTGATAATGAATATGTTTTCATAGTCTCATTACACTTGCTTATTACAGTGTTCAATATAAAATTCTTGAGAAATATATATTATCTATCTATTTTTTATATTTTTATTAGACTTATTTGATTTTTTTACTACTGAGCTGTAAGATATTTCATAATTCTGGGCATATACCCATATGATGCTCAAACGTATAACAAGGACATATGCTCCACTATGTTTATAGCAGGCTTCTTTATAATAGCCAGAAGGTGGAAAGCACACAGATGTCCTTGAAGTGAAGAATAGATACAGAAAATATGGTATATTTATACAATGGAATACTAATCAGCCATTAAAAACAATGAATTCATGAAATTCTTAGGCAAATGGATGGAACTAGAAAATATCATTCTGAGTGTAGTAACTCAGTGACAGAAGAACACACATGGTATGCACTCATTGATAAGTGGCTATTAGCCTAATAGCTAGGAATACCCAAGAAACAATTCACAGACCATATGAAGCTCAAGAAGAAGGAAGACCAAAATGTGGATGCTTCAGTCCTTCTTAGAATGGGGGACAACATACTCACGGGAGGAAATATGGAGACAAAGTGTGGAACAAAGACTGAAGAAAGACCATCCAGAGACTTCGACACCTAGGGATTCATCCCATATAGAGACACCAAACCCAGACACTATTGCTGATGCCAAGAAGTGCTTGCTGACAGGAGCCTGATATAGCTGTCAACTGAGAGGCTTTTTCAGAGCCTGGCAAATACAGAAGCAGATCCTCATAGCCAACCATTGGACTAAACATGGGGTCTCCAATGGAGGAGTTAGAGAAAGAACTGAAGGAGTTGAAGACATTTGCAACCCATAGGAAGAACAACAACATCAACCAACCAGGTACTCCAGAGCTCAAAGATACTAAACCACCTACCAAAGAGTACACGTGGAGGGCCCCATGGCTCCAGCCATGTATGTAGCAGAGGATGGCCTTGTCAGGTAGGTCAAGGTAGGACAATGGTAGGACAGGACTTTGGTCCTGAGAAGGGTCCATGCCTCAGTGTATTGAATGCCAGGGTAGGGAGGCAGGAGTGGGTGTGCGAGTGGATGAGGACCCACATAGAAGCAGGGGGAGCGAGGATGGGATAAGGGTTTTCTGGATGGGAATCCAGGAAAGGGGATAACTTTTGAAATGTAAATAAATAAACTATTCAATAAAAACTTGGAATAAAATATATGCTTCAAAAAAAAAAAACCCATCTAGTAATATAATATAGTTATCTGAAAGGATGAGAAAATACCTCTGTAAGACCAACAAGAAGGCAAGCCTCTGAAACATGTTATTGTTTTGTGGAAGAGTCCTGCCCATTTTAGCTCTTGCTACATCTGGGCACATGGTCATGGAATACACAAGAAATTATCTGAGCAAACCAGGAGACACGGAACCCTGTAGTCTCTGAACTGGTTAAGCCTACAAGCTTGTTTTTATTATTATTTTTGTTCTACTCTGATTTGTTTGTTTGTTTGTTTGTTTTTAATTTCTCACAGACTTCCATGGATGGTAGATCACAAGGTCAAAGAATAAATAAATCAATTCCTCCCCCAAATAATTTTGCCCATAGGGTTTTGCCACAACAATATAACCCTAAATAAGGCATGTACTCACTGTTGACTCCAGCCAGTTAATTGGATATGAGACATTGGTCTAATCCAATGATCACACAGATAACTCTGATTAAAATAAATTGGTCACTTAAAAAAGACTAGAGATTATGAATTTTGAGAAGGAATGGGTAGGGATGAGTTAAGAGTGTTAATGTGAGGGAAAGATGATAATTAGTGGTGGGAGAGGAAAACAATTAGAATGTATTACATGTAGGTATAAAATTGACAAAGATCAGACAATTATAAAGTCATAGTTATTTTCCTCATCTAAACCTGGGCTTTTGTTTGATAGATAAAACATCATTGCCAATTCTAGTGTCTAAAAGTTTTACTATGTGTTTTTGTTATGATCTAAATGAGTTCTTTAAATGTACGAATAATATCTTCTTAAAAGGTACCCTCCAGCTGGGCATGGTGGTACACGCCTTTAATCCCAGCACTCAGGAGGCAGAGGCAGGCAGATTTCTGAGTTCGAGGCCAGCCTGGTCTACAAAGTGAGTTCCAGGACAGCCAGGGCTATAGAATGAAACCCTGTCTCGAAACCCCCCTGCACCCCCCCAAAAAAAAAGTACCCTCCTAGGAAACCTGGAACAGGAACTGCATCAGATTTGAATGCTACACTCTCTTGGAATGAATAATATTGCCCCAAGAAAGATATGCAGGACAGTGCTCACTTTCTAGACTTGCACTTGTTTATGTGTAAACACAGCAAGGGTGTTCTTAGAACTTATCAGCCCATCAAAGTATGATTTCTTATATTCCAAAACTGTTGAGCAATATATTTTTGATCTTCATATATTGCTCAATCTAGGATATGTATAATATCAGTATATAATAGATGAATTCATATCAATAATTTTATGTTCTCAGTTCCCTACCAATAGTAAGAGAATATAAATATCATATGGATTCATGCGAAAAAACAAATTTAGAAGTGTAACACTTTCTGATATCTTAATAAATTGTAAAACTGTGATAACCAGTGCTGAATTATGACACAAAAATCAATTATCACATAAATTGGTGGCACAGACCAGACAACCCTCAAATATGCTCACAACCATAGTCAACTATATTTCAACAAACAAGGTCACAATGTCTAATGCCTCTATGTTTACACTAGAAAAACGAATGCAATTCAAACATTGTACATAAAATATCTCAGAACCGATAACATATTTATTTTTATATGACCAATTCCCCTAGGAGGAGGAGAGACGTTCAAACAACTCACCATTCACGAGGCCCTAAATTGGACTTTGTAGGGAATACATGGTTACCATAGGATAGCATTTCTTTCAGCAGAGCTTCTTGAACATTAAGGAGGAAACTACAGTGGTGCAGATATCATAGGTATGTTCCTATAAGTAACTCAGAATAAGGTTCCTGCTTCTCCAAGTATTATGTGGATAGAAACTTTCTTTGGTGTTACTTATATAAGTAAGCAGGCTATAGAAAAGTTCTCAACTCACTTTTGGAATTTAAAAATTACAGCTTATTTCTGAGGTTAATATTCCATGAAAATTAGCATGGTGACAGCATAATAAAATATTTATATTTGATTTATAAATGTGCTAAGGTACATGCCTATTTATGTGTAAATGTGATTGTGAAATTCCTATTACTGATTCAGTATCCAGAAAATGAATGAGCACTTTTCAACCACATTGCTATATGTATCATACATAAAATAAGAAAATGGGACAACACTATTGCCAACAGAAAAGTCCTGATAGGTGTATTACTCACTTGAACCATGAATGCCTATTGTGTAGCTATTTCATCCTAATTTTAATATGCTTTTCTGGAGAAACACAAAACTCATATTATTTGAAAGGTTTATGGATCTTCCAAGGCACAGGAGCTCATGAAAATTCTAAGATTCAGAAGGCTTTGGCTCAAGGCTATGTAGGCAGTAACAGGTGTCTAGAAAGCCTCTTGAGTGGTGAGATGTTTCAATGATGCAGCATTTATGAATCCTCATTCATGATGGGGTCAATTATTTACAGTGCTGGGGCTGCTACTGAATCACCCATTGTCTTAGTTCACTTCTCTTTCTGTGTTTAACATTATGTCCAAAACCACTTTAGAGGGGAACATGGCCATTTCATCTTTCAGCTTACAGTATATCATGAGGGGAAATGAGGGCCCAGAAAACCTCAAGGCAGGAATTCAAGTTGGGAACTTGAAATAAAATAATTAGAGCAGAAACCACACAGGAAATCTAATTATTTTCTTGCTTTCCTGTTTTGTATGGTTGTCATTTTTATACACAATAGGGCAACCCAGCAAGAGGTGGCAAGGCTTACACATGTGCTAAAACCTCTAGAATTCCAGATCATCATTAACCAAGAAAATGGTCTACAGATCTGCCTATAGGCTAATCTGAGAGAGGAAACTCCTCAGCTGAGCTTTCATCTTTCCAGATGAACCGAGTTTGTGCCTAATCAACAGCAATAATATTATTATTAATAATAACAAAACAAATAAACAATACAAAGCTCATTCATACCCCTGTAATGATCCCCAATAAGTTTACTGATTCACTGTTAGCCTTATGTCTAATTACTTCATTTGTCTCTTACTGGTAGCCAATCTAATTTGAGTAGATACTTGCTTATATCTCCAAGGGAAAAGATATATAACACTGTCCTTTTATTTTTATTTTTATTTATTTTTAAACCCAACACCCCTTCATGATAAAAGTCTTGGAAAGATCAGGAATTCAAGGCCCATACCTAAACATAATAAAAGCAATTACAGCAAACCAGTAGCCAACATCAAAGTAAATGGAGAGAAGCTGGAGGCAATCCCACTAAAATCAGGGACTAGGCAAGGCTGCCCAATTTCTCCCTACCTATTCAATATTGTACTTGAAGTCCTAGCCAGAGCAATTTGACAACAAAAGGAGATCAAGGGGATACAAATTGGTAAGGAAGAAGTCAAAATATCACTATTTGCAGATGATATGATTGTATATATAAGTGACCCTAAAAATTCCACCAGAGAACTCCTAAACCTGATAAACAGATTCAGTGCAGTAGCTGGATATAAAATTAACTCAAACAAATCAATGACATTTCTCTACACAAAGGATAAACAGGAGGAGAAAGAAATTAGGGAAACACCCTTCACAATAGTCACAAAAAATATAAAATACCTCGGTGTGACTTTAACTAAGGAGGTGAAAGATCTGTATGACAAAAACTTCAAATCTCTGAAGAAAGAAATTGAAGAAGGTCTCAAAAAACTGGAAAGATCTCCCATACTCACGGATCAGCAGGATTAATACAGTAAAAATGGCTATCCTGCCAAAAGCAATCTACAGATTCAATGCAATCCCCATCAAAATTCCAACTCAATTCTTCACTGAATTAGAAAGGGCAATTTGCAAATGCATCTGGAGTAATAAAAAACCTAGGATAGCAAAAACACTTTCCCTTAATAAAACAATATGATGGGCCTTGTCATTACCATCGGTGTCATCACTCTCCCCATAGTAGATCACTATAAACTTTCAGTCACAAATTATCACTTGTTTTCATTATATGATAAAATTGTCATAACCTTTGAAAAAACAAGCCTATTATCAAATCATTCTTGTAGTAAGTCTTACTCAACTATTTATTTATTTAGAATTCGGTTCTTATAAGATTTCAAGACAATTTTTCCAGTGGTTTCTATTGTTATTCAAATATGTGTTATGTTTGTTGTGTTTCTATAGCTCTACCTACCTTATTTCATGCAAATACCTTTCAACCCCATAACACTAGACAATAGAGAAAGAATGTTAAAGGGAAAAGGGGAACATAGACCTCTATAAGCTACTTCTTATAGACTGTAATTTATGCCTGAAAGTCATATCTGGTACTGTTCTATCTCCCAACTAATTGACACAAGGACTTATTAAGTTTAATAACAAGCTGTAATGTAATTAGCCTGGCAGGTTCTGAGCTATTCTGTTCTGAGTCCCTTTAAGACTGTTAATACTAAACAAATGTCCTATTGCATGCCAATGTGATCTTACACTGCCTTGCTCTGGCCAATATATGTCCCCATGTCTGTTCTCTCATAAAGACCTCATAATCTCTCCATGTGATCTCTCTGCTTCATGGTCCCAACCTCCTTTCTCCTCTTTCTAACACCTCTCCCTGGCATACCTGGCTGGGTCAGGAAATCTCCCTATCTCATCTGCCCAGCCATAGCCTGAATCAGTTCTGAAATGGAAATTTCTGCATTTGTTGGAAAATCAATTGTCACATGCGACATTTTTCTGGAATCTGTCTTGTTCGTGTTTTGCTGAAGAAGACATGTGGGAGGGCATATGATATTTTGCTCCAGCGGACACTCGAAAGAGTGCATGATATGTAGAAAGAATATAAATATCACCCCACCAACAGTGAGAGGATGCTCTTGTATTGATATACCATGCAACACTTTGTTGGTCTTCCTGGTCTTCATAAAGAAAAATGCAACAAAGTTGATCTTGTACTATTTTGGCTGATTCTTACCACTTCCAGTAACTTGTGTCAATTCAGCTGATCCTTGCAGTTTCTGCTAGATTGAGTGCTATTCCTCATTCATATTTGGATTTTGCTATCAGACTGGACTGCTGATACCCCAACAACAAACTTTGGAATTGCCCCTCCCCCAAGAACTATTTCTAAACAGGTACGGAACTCTATTATCCTTTTCAGATTGTTCATGCCTACCCTTGATCATGTGCTAGAAGGGAGTTTGACGCATTTAAAAGCATTAAATAAAGTAGGCTTTTAAAAAATCTAAGTCTTCATATGTCTTTATTGACCAGTCAGAGATGAAGGAAAACAAATTTTCTAGAAAATTGTAACTAAATATGTTTGGCCACACAAAACTCCATAATCTAAGCAAATGTCTTGGCATAAAAATAAGCATCTAAATATAGAGGGCAGAAGACCCAACCTTCCAAAACTTCATGCAGATGAGGGTCACAGTGTTACTTGGGGCAAGTCTTCAACATCAAAATATCCAACATCCAGAAAATCAGCAAACCAGCAATCCAGCAATAGCATATGCAACAACAGCAAGGGCAAAGGCAGGAGAGATAAGCAGCTGCCACAAGCCCTCTCTGGGCTCTCACATTTGTACCCTTTCCAGAGTCCCCAGAATTAAAATATTTGCAACTGGCAAAAGTCATGTCTCCCTAGAGCATGAGACAATCATGGTTAACAACTTTGGGCAAGCTGAAACAGCAGCTCCATATCCCACACAAGGGATTAAAACAAAATAATATTCATATAATATAACTAGGTCTTAAAGAAACCAAAATTCTCACTACAGAAAATACTGCTGGATTTTTTTTTTAGAAAATTTTTTTCCACAAATAAGGACTTACTTTAAGCCATGTTCAATATTTTTTATTATACTTTACTCAAACACCTCTCAGCTGATGTTGTAAGTGAAACATTGACAAGACATGGTAGTGCATTATGACTGATAGCTGACAAGGCATTAATATTCAAAGAGTTGCCATTGCTTCATCAACTTAATTCACTACATTTTTGCTCTCACCTTTGAGTAGTTAGTTCTTGGTCAGCATCAGTATATAAGAGAACATCTTCCAAACTAGGACAGCACTGAACACTTGGCTTTCAAAAAGTTTGATTTCCCCTCTTTTCAGTTTTCTTTCTCAACACAAACTTTTCAAAATTACCTTACACCGTCCTTCTCTCCATCCACATATTCTTTCCAGGACATTACCCATAAGTAACAGATATTCAGCTGAACCACCTACCTGTTCTCTTATTCAGCACAAAGAGTCCTTACAATGGTAGGTGAACTACTCTGTGTTATCTGCCTACTTTCTGCAAAACAATTGACAGACCTCATGAGTATTAGATAGCTTGAGGCACTGACTGTATTAATGGAAAATTAAGTATTTGAGAGGTTTCAGAACCAGTGATACAAATAAAAATAATGATACAAATTATTTTGCTGTTTGTCCTTGGTGCACTAGAGAAGATTGCCAACACAGTGAGAATAAAGCACAACAGTTTATGATTACAATCTCATGAATTCCCTGGTAAATAAATGAATAAATAAATAAATACAGCATTCTCTACTGAAGCCTGAAGGTTAGAAAACTTTTAATCATGACTCAACAAAGTCTTCTGAACTCATGTAACATCTGCAAAAAAGGTATAGAATTGTCATTTAAATGGGGGTGTATGAGCTGCTACTTTGAAATATTCTGGCAACTCATTTTCTTCTCAATATTTCACTCTGTTGATTGGACTTTTATTTTATAGTGACATAATTTATAACAATTATTCAGATACTTTACCAGTAATAGCTAACATAAACACATGTATGTACCAAATACAACTTTATTCTGGATCATCACACCAAATATTTGGCTCAAAGCACATTGTAATCTGTAACCTACCTGGACAAGTTAATAAAGAAAAGAATACATCAATAAGATGGCACAATACATCCAGCATTATGAGCAGATGTCTTATTAATGGATAAGAAATTATATATTGAAAACAAATTAGCTTATTACTGTGGAAATAATTTGTTTAAAGGGTTTCAGTGCTTGGCAAATAATCTAGAACACAGTTTTAGCATAATTAAAGATGAATATGCAGAGCAGTGGAAAAAGCAGATGCCCACATTAAATAAAGCAGGCAATTTTAGACCCATATGTCAGAAAACAAGGTAACTTCATAAACCCTTGACTATTGTCTAAAGAAACAGAAATTTAAGCATTGACTTATCAGATGTGGTTTTCTTAGACTCACATGGTTGATGGCATGAAATGTTTAGCTACAGGTAGGCTATTAGTAAAAATTGGGCTTCTGGATGTACTAAAATTATATTTAGAGGAAATGAAAACAGCTTAGAGAATAAAGAATTTTTTATACTAATATAAGGATAAAAGTTGGGATCCCTAAGTTCCATTTAAAAATCAGGCAAAGGTAATTGCCTGTGTAAAATCCTACTCCTTATGAAAAGCACCTGGTTGGAAAGACTAGTATCATGTCAGTTCTGTGTTTAGTAAAAGACACTACTTCATTATACAAGGTGGAGAGTCTATGAGAAAGTCACACACACAGTGATAATCTATGGAAGCACCACTTGCAGGCATGTGCACATGCATTTACACAAAATACACACACACACAAATATACGAACATACATGTCTACCTGCTACATACATATGTCATAAACTTATATATAAATTAATAAATAAATATGTAAATAATAATAAAAAAGATTTGCCTAGCCAAAGTTTTAAAATTTATAAGCATGAAAGGCAAGTTCAGAATGACAGCCCAATATCCTGTTTTGAAAAGAAGGTACAGTCTATTTTACTGGCTATTAGGATGGCAGCTCCAGCTTGTTTCCTGGAACCATTTGCTTGGAAGACCTTTTTCTCTGAGATAGTCTCTGTCTTGGTTATTGAGATATGTTTCTTATATGCAGTAAAATGGTGGATCTTGATTGCATATACAGTGTGTTAGGTTATGTCCTTCTATAAGCGAGTTGAGTTCATTAATATTGTAAGATATTAAAGACATGATTGTTGGTTCCTGATATGTTTGCTTTTGTAGGTGGCTTTATGTGTTTGTGGTTCTGTCCTTTTGGCTTTGTTGTGAGATGCTTAATATCTTGTCTTTTTTGGTGTAGTTACCTTCCTTGTGTTGGGGTGTTCCTTCTAGGATCCTCTGTAGGACTGCATGGGTAGATACTGTTTGAATTTGGTTTTGTCCAGAAATATTTTGTTTTTTCCATCTATGTTGATTGAGAGATTTGCTGGTTATACTAGTCTGGACTAACATTTGTGTTTTCTTAGAGTCTGCATGATCTCTGACCAGGTTCTTTTGGCTTTCATAGTCTCTGTTGAGAAGTCTGGTGTAATATTGATAGGTCTACCTTTGTATGTTACTTGGCCCCTTTCCCTGGCAGTTTTTAATATTCTTTCTTTGTTCTGCAAATTTAGAATTTTGATTTTTATGTGATGAAATGATTTTCTTTTCTGGTCCCATTAATTTGGTGTTCTATAGGCTTTGTGTAGCTTGATGGTCATCATTTCTTTAAGGTTAGAGTAGTGGTTTTCTATGATTTTGTTGAAGATATTTTCAAGTCTTTGACTTAGAAATCTTCCTTCTCCTCTACTCCATTTATTCTTAGATTTGGTCTTTTTATTGTGTCCTGAATTTACTGGATGCTTTGGGTTAGGAAGTTTTCACCTTTTGAATTTTCTTTTGCAGCTGTGTCATTCTCTTCTATGCTATCTTCTAAATCAGAGATTCTCTATTCTATGTCTTGGATTCTGTTGGTGATACTTACATCTGCAATTCCTGAACTCTTGAGAGATCTTACACTAGCAATTTAACAGTACACCTGAGAGCTCTATAACAAAAGGAAGCACATTCACCCATGAGGTGAAGACAGCTGGAAATAGTCAATCACAGGGCCAAAACCAACCAAATGGAAACAAATAGAACAATACAAAGAATCAACAAAACAAAAGCTGATTCTTTGAAAACATCAACAAGATAGATAGACTGCTAGTCAAACTAACTAAAGGGCTGAGAGACAGTATCAAAATTAACAGAGTCAGAAATGAAAAGGGAGATATAACAACAGAAATGTACGAAATTCCAAAAATCATCACATCCTACTATAAAAGGCTATACTCAACAAAACTGGAAAATCTAGAAGAAATGGCTGGTTTTCTAGTCAGATACCACATACCAAAGATAAATCAAGAGCAGGTAAACTATCTAAACAAGTCCATATTACATAAGGAAATAGAAGTCATTAAAAACCTCTCAACCAAAAAAAGCCCAGGACCAGATGGATTTAGAGCAGAATTTTACCAGACCTTCAAAGAAGACATGATACAAATATTCCTCAAACTATTCAAAAAAGTAGAAACAGAAGGAACACTACATAATTCATATATATAATATATGAATTCATAATTCAATATATGAAAAATCACTTAACATAACCCACTATATAAACAATCTCCCCCCAAAATCACAAGATCATCTCCTTAGATGCAGGAAAAAGCATTTGACAAAATACAACGTCTCTTCATGTTAAAAGTATTGGAGAGATCAGGAATTCAACGCCCACAACTAAACATAATAAAAGCAATTTACTGCAAACAAACAGCCAATATCAAATTAAATGAAGAAATACTTGAAGCAATCCCACTAAAATCAGGCACAAGACAACGTTGTCCACTTTTCCCATATCTATTCAATATAGTACTCAATGTGATAGTTACAATGATAAGACAGACAGACAGACAGAGAGAGAGAGAGAGAGAGAGAGAGAGAGAGAGAGAGAGAGAGAGAAAGAGAGATCAGTGTGATACAAATGGGCAAAGAAATAAAGGTATCACTATTTTCAGGTGATATTATAGTATACATAAGCAACCCAAAAATTTCTACCAGAGAACTTCTCCAGTTGATAAACAAATTCAGCAATGTGGCCAGATATAAAATTAACTTTATAGCCTTTTTCATTCAAATGACACACAGTCTGAGAAAGACATAAGGCAAAAAACTCCCTTCATAATAGCTACAAGCAATATGAAATATCTTGGTTAACTCAAACTAAACAAGTGAAAGATCTGTATGAAAAATACCTTCAAGTCACTCAAGAAAGAAATCAAAGATCTCAGAAAATGGAGAGATCTCCCATGCTCATGGATTGGTAGAATTAAAACAATAAAAACCTACCAAAGGCAATCTACAGATTTAATGCAATCCCCATCAATATTCCAATGCAATTCTTTGTAAAGTGCAATTCTCAAATTCATCTGGAAAGGAAAAAAAAAAGAAAAGAAAAGAAAAGAAAAAGAAAGTCAAAACCAAAACAAACAAACAAACAACCCCCAAACCAGAAAAGCCAAAATCATTCTTAACAATTAAAAAATGGCTGGGGGAATCACCATCCCAACCTCAAGCTTTATTACAGAGCAATAGTGAAAAAAACTTCATGGTACTGGTACAGAGACAGAAACATTGATCAATGGAATAGAATTGAAGATCCAGAAATAAAACCACACACTTACAGATACTTGATCTTTGACAAAAAAGCCAGAAATATACAATGGAAAAAAAAAAAAAAGAAAGCATAGATAATAATAAATGGTGCTGGCTGTCTATATGTAAAAAAATTAAAATATGCCCATATTTATCACCTTATACTTTGAGCTCAAGTCCAAGTAGATCAAGGTTCTTAACATAAAACTTGATACATTGAATCTAATAGAAGAGAAAGTGGGAAGGAGTCTTAAATTCATTGGTACAGAGAGAAAATTCCTAAACAGAACTCCAATGGCTTACGCTTTCAGATCTGGAATTGGTAAATGGGACCTCATGAAACTGGAAAGCTTCTGTGATGCAAAGGATATAGTCAATATCAAATTGGCAACCTACAGGTTGGTCAAAAATCTTCACTAACCCCACATCCAACAGAGGCCTAATTCCCAAAATATATAAAGAACTCAAGAAGTTAACCATCAAAAAACAACCCATTCAAAAAGTGGAGTATAAAACTAAACTGAGAATTCACAACACAGGAATCTCGAAGGACCGAGAAGCACCTAAAGAAATGTTCAAAGTCCTTAGTGATCAGAGAAATGCAAATCCAAATGACTCTGAGATGTACCTTATACCAATCAGAATGGCTATGATCGAAACCACAGCTGGCAATACATGTTGTTGAAGATGTGGAGAAAGAGGAACACTCCTCCATTGCTGGTGGGATTTTAAACTGATATAACCACTCTGGAAATCAATCTGCAGGTTCCTTAGAAAATTGGAAATAGATCTACCTGAAGACACAGCAATACCTCTCTTGTGAATATACCTAAGGAGTCCCCACCTTGCCACAAGGGGACATGTTCCACCATGTTCAAAGGACACTGTGATAGCCAGAAGTACATCCTCTCAAAGCCTGGAGGCCCCAAGGAGTTTAGAGGTCTGGTAGGTTGGGGGTTTGGGGGTGGGGATATCCTCATGGAAACAGGGGTGGGAAGGAGGTATGGGATGTGGAACAGTCAGAGGGTAGACCAGGGGCAGGGGAATAAAATCTGGAGTGTAAATAAATAAATAAATAAAAGAGTAAAAGAAGAAAAAAAAATGTACAATAGTTATATAATAAGGAATAATACATATCCAGTGAGTGAAGGTCTTACATTATCTCATCAAGATAACTGGGATTAAATAAAAGAAAAATATTGTCTCAAAACTTATACATAAAACAAGTTTCAGAATATTGTTATGGCATGAATGACCGAATTTGCAGATATGGTCTTGGACATTTGTGAATTTGTTTAACCCAATAATCCAATTGTCCTCCTTTCTTCTTTATTAGTCTGCTTCAAAGACATGACAGAAATGTCACTAAGTTAATGTATAGAATAAATAAACAGTAGATGAATATCTATCATGTAGAAAATAAATTTATTTTCCCTGTAAACAGGGAAAGGCAGAATTCCCTTTCTGGCCAACATTAGCCTTTCCTATGGCCTGGAACCCTATGTACAATGACAAGAACAAGCACAAAGATGACTCTTTCTTTGGTTAACCAAATCTCTTGTTTTTGATATTTTGTTTTGTATCATTTTTAGTTGTTATTGTTTTGTTGATTGGTTCGATTTTATTTTTATCTGTTCTTTTTGTTTTATGCTCTGAAGGAGTATATACTAACTGTACACTGACAATCTTCAAGGATTCCCTAAACTGTTGCTTCCATAGTGTATCATATTCAACATAATATTGATGGCTAATTTTAAAAGGAAACAACAACTAAGCCTACTCTAAGTTAAATACTATGAAAGAATGTTGTTTGCTGGCTTACTCAGCTTCGTTTCTTCTATAAATAACCATGACCTTTGTCCAGGAGTGGCGCCACCCTTTTGGGTCATACAATCTCAATCACTAAACCAGAAAATGCTCTCAAAGTCTTTCCTACAGGAAATCTAGGGATACAATTTTTCAATTGATGATCTATTACAGATGACTATATTTTATGTCAAGTTAACAAAATATGTATAGCATAGCACACTTTTATTAAATTTCACATGATTATAATGTTTCTCCTTACTGAACTGATAAAATTTGAGTAGAATATTCTCAGGAATACTCTAACTGTACATTCAGGGGTCTAGGTGACACATCTTCTAACACCTTTCAATGTATTCAAAGTAAAATAGCTCTTACACTACTCTTCCCTAGACAAGTAAACAAAGTCTTGGCTTTACCAGACTGTAAGGTTACAACTTAATTTCATTAGATGGACATTTCAAATTTTAGATGCATCATGAACATCCAAGCACTATTCAAATTTACACAAACCCAAAGTAAACACTACACTAAGGATGATTTTTATAATTTCCCATTTCTGTCCTTCAAATGAACTAACCCTATAAAAGGAATAATCATTAAAATGCAAATGTTTTCAATGTCAGAGTTAGCTCAGTTGAAAATATTCTTCACTAAACATTTTAGTGTCTTGTTCTGCTTTGAGGAATCTACTTTAGCCTTTTTTGCTGCGGCAATGCGTGGTATGATCACACTCATCGAGAATAAAAATAAAGCAATAGCTTTCAGTTTTCCTCATTAAAAGGAAATGATTGTTCCCTAGTAATTTTAAAAGTATGTCCTTCCAGGTATCATGGACATAAAAGGGATTTTTACTCCACAAAACTGTCACAAATCAGGATTAATGACAGAGGCAAAAAAGGAAATCCTCGAACTCGAAGGAAAGGTTGAAACAGCTTATTTATACATAAGTAGCAATAAACAAGTAAATGGTGAAATGGGATCGCACTCGTTCACACTCATAAGTTTCACTAACCTCTGATCTGGCGGTAGCCTGGTTCCATGGCATCAGGCAAGTCTGTGATGGATGTTTTTCAGGATCTTGTTGGATCTGGACCCCTGTGATGCAAGGTGCTCTAGTTTATCAGTGGGCATTCGCATGGAATCTTCTCTTAGTGTCTCTATTGGACTATAGGACTGAGCGAGTTGCGGTGGCCAGTAGGTTGTTTTTAAGCTAATTTCAGCCAATCATAACTAAGGCTTTTACACATTAACTCCCTTACTGCAACCTTATCACATTCATCCACACAGTCTATGGCTTGGATTCCGTGGTTACATGGGGTTATGGCTCGAGGCCAGGGCGCAGCGAGTTAGGTCCACATGTTCCTTACACTCCTGTTATCTGAGAGGTAGTTTTAAGCCATGATGGGAACTGTGAATTGTCATAGCCCATGATTAAAGGATCTTCAAGCTCTTTATTCCCAGAAAAAAATGTATATGTTGGGTTTAAGGTATTAGAGCTTAAAATTTAATCAGAATATAGCAGGGACATATCTGTCAATGATTTTTTTTACAGGCCATGAAAAGACAAGCAGTATATGTATATGAAATATGAGTTTGCTGCACCTGGCACATGAATTCAGATGCTTGTGAGTTTTAATTGAAACAGCAGAGAGATGACTCAGTTCTGTGTGTTGTACATCTATAGTTCAAGTAATATTAACAGAGTGTCATTCACCAGGGTGTTTATTTTCTATTTACTTATTTTTCTTTTACTTTTTTGATTGTCTCTGAAAGACTCAACAAGCAGCTGAAAGAACTAGATGCAGATATTTACATCCAAGCCATGGACAGAAGCTGATGACCCCTGTGGTTGAATTAGGGAAAGCTGGAAGATGCTGAGAAGGAGGGTACCCTATAAGAACACCAGCAGTCTCAACTAACCTGGACCCCCAGGATCTCTCAGACACTGAGCTACCAACCAGGCAGCATACACCAGCTGATATGAAGTCCCCAAAACATATACAGCAGAGGACTACCGGGTCTAGACTCAGAGAAGTTACACCTAACCCTCAAGAGACTTGAGGCCCCAGGGAGTGGGGAGGGCTAGTGGAGTGGGAATAAGGCCATCCATCCTCTTGGAGACAGGGAGTGATGGGATGTGGAACAGTTAGAGAATGGACTGGGAAGGGAATAAAGGCATTTTTTTTAAGTCTGTAAAAAAATGATTAAAGAATAAATTTTAAAAATAATAAATAAAAAAAGGATATTTTGCCAGGCAGTGGTGGTGCATGCCTTTAATCCCAGCACTTAGGGGGCAGAGGCAGGCAGATTTCTGAGTTTGAGGCCAGCCTGGTCTACAGAGTGAGTTCTAGGACAGCCAGATATATACAAAGAAACCGTGTCTTGATAAAAAAAATCCAAAAAAAAAGAGAGTATTTCATGCTTTTATATAATATTTTTTTTATCAAATCCCTACATTCCAACTTTACTCCTATCCTACCATCACTATTTTCTTACCAAATTTCATGTGTTCTACCCACTTTATTTATGTCTATGAAGTCTACATTGTAATGTCATTACATGTGTGGATGAAGTCATAGACAGATTCTCAGGGATTGCATTCCTGAAAGTGTTTCTACCCCTCTCAGCAGCTAACCCTTAGCCAAGGATTTGGCTTCTTGAATATCTTCCATCTTTAGTCTGTAATTTTGGTTCACTACATTAACAAGCAGCGAGAAAAAAATATGCTACCTATGCTATAAGAGAATGGATGTTATAGGAGTAATTAACAATGTCATGACTGAATCAAGGCCCACTAAATTAAGATAGATATCATACCTGTCATCATTTCTAAGGACAAGAGTCAGAGGCTAGGTGTCAGTTATTGACTCTAGGAAATCACATACTACTGTTACACCGCTAACTGCTCAAAATATTTAATTGAAACCTACAGACTTAATCATTATAACCATAGATAAGTGCACTACTCAACTCCTATCAGAGAAATTTTTCTTTGCAGTATAAGGTGACTAACACAGAAACTAAAAAAATAAAAAAATAAAAAAAAAACCTATTAATCATCATTTTGAGAACCTAATATTATAATTATCTCAGTCCTAAATAAGATATCTGTATTACATACCTTCTTCCAAAGTCTCAAATATCATTACAGAAAACAGGGCAAAAGAATGTAAGACTAAGAATCTGTGGCTAAATGCAGTGAAAGTGTTTTCCAGACACAGCAGAACAGTTATTACATAGAATATACATTAGATATGACTGCATGTACAACTACATACCTACACAAAACAATGTATCTAATATCTCACCTGTTTTTCAAATGCAGTCCTTTTACAGGGACTACCTGATCACTTATCAATTTCTCTCATATTAACCAGAGTATGAGTCCTGATAACTCTATAAAAATCAAAAGATTAAACCTTTCAATTAAAATCAAGTTTTGGACTACTCAATTAGTAGAATATTTACATAGAATGATTAGGGTACTGAGTCTGTTCTCAAAAATATCATGACTCAGTGTGATAGGTAGTGGACCTCTTTAATCCTAGCAAATCAGAGGTTTAGGCAGAAGAATTACAGATTTCCAGGTCACTCTCTGTTGCATAAGGAGTTGAATCTCAGGATTATTTACATAAGACTGTCTCTAATAGAAAGGAGCTACACATATTTTTGAAAATAAGTGAGTTATTGATAGATTTTAAATGATTTTAAGAAATATGTGATTAGAAATATTATTAGCATCCTTGGACTAAAGACTAGAAAACAGTTAAAGAAAATAAAGTCGTCTCATTTTTTAAATTAATATTCTAGTGCTGCAACTAATGATGATTAAAAAAAACCTTTTCCTCCAGAAAAATTGAAGGTACTCTCATTTGTCTCCCACTGAATTATTATTAACTGCTATCATTCATAAACAGTTTAGCTTATGGTCTAATTTATCTCAATTAGTGTGTTAGTTACTTTAATAGATGGATGCATTAATTTTAATTGGGTAATGACTGAATTGGCTAGGTATCAGCCTAAATTGTTTTACTTAGTGAAATAAGTTCAATGGCATCAGATCAAGATAATTCATTTTTAATTTAAACTCATTTTTATTTGTTATAAGATATTATAATTTAAGCTTCTTTTAAAAATAAGTCTAAATCAGGTCATGGATTTCAATTATGGTATTAAAATTCAAGTAGCAAAAGTTTTATAATCTAAAATATTTCAGAAAAAAATGTAATTGGAAAATAGCTCAATAAATCATTAATAAGATATATTTACATATATCTCAGGAATTACGCTCTGTCCTCTGATGATTAGGTCAGTCTAAGAACAAGAAATATTTAAATGCTTTAAGTTTATACTTGTAAAATAAAAATTGTATGTCAACCTTATGAAATTTTTGGATGGATTATCTGAGTCTTAATAGATAACAAACCACTTGTCTGACAGGAAGATTTAGTAAAAATCAGTAATTATTTTCATCATCTTTATTATCGTCATTATTGTCTGTGACGTTCATTTTGGTAAAAAGAGAATGAATGTAAATTTTTGACTAAACTATGTAACGTTCAAAGTTCTTTATTTTCATACTTATTAATTAATGATCTAATGTGTCCTTGTAATTATTATAATACTTCTACAAAGTATCAGTCACCAAGATGCTAACGATTTCTTACATTTCACACACTGCATGCCTGTGGACACTAAGCTCACCCTTGAGCTTTAGTTTCCTAACTTTTTAACGTGAAGAAATATGAATAGCAAAAGCGATCATAAAAATGTATTGTTTCATTTCAGGGACAGAAAAATTCATGTTTCTAAATAATTACTTGTTAATTAAATGAGTTTTGAATTTATGAGTCAAGTCTATGATCCAAAATCCTTCTATGCTATTAAATTGGAGCCAAATGACTAATTAATGTAAAGTAAAAAAGAAGTATAAATTTTTATCCATTTATTTATATCATATTTAATGCCTTTTAAATTTGTGTTGTTTTAAAGTTAATTTTAAATGATGATAAACATAACTAGTATTTTATATACATTTATTTCATAAGAAATTTTATACAAATTAGTTTCTAGCCAGTCTAACCTCCAAACTTCTACAAAGTCATACTTTTCTACCTTCTTTTTATTAGAACATTTACATAGTTACTTAATAACTGCATGTTATTACTGTAAAAAAAAGACAAAAGAAACTCAATGTGGTTTTGTGGCTGAAATTTTGAGAATAAAGTACACTATGGCAGAACAATCAGGGAGACAAGAGTTTCACGCAGCTGGTCTTAGCACAAGTCACAGTAAAGAAGCAGATAAAGAATTCTTGTGTAATTTATATAAAAATTACTAATTTTTTATATATCCCAGTACCCCAGGCTAAAGAGTGGTACCACATAAAGGTGACAGGTCTTTCTATCTATGTTTGGAAGATGAACGAACAATCTTCCCACAGGCATGGCAAAAGGACTATCCCCAAGATGACCTCAGATGTCATCAACTTGAAAACTAGATTTCCTATCATGATAATTTTGACTTCCAATTTACATGTGAATTTCAAGAATTTCATTACTTCAAAGCATGATGAAATCCAAATGTTAGAGGAATCAGGAATATGGAGCTTAATAATTTGTGCTTTCTCATGGATCAAATATTCCCAAGGCACTAATGTTACAAGGATAAGTAACTACTCACCTACTATATATTAATGTTCCTTTCAAAAGACTCTTCTTTGTATATGTGTGTGTGTGTGTGTGTGTGTGTGTGTGTGTGTGTATGTATGTATGTATGTATGTATATACATGACCCCCTTTTATTTTCTAAATTGACCTTAGCAAAAGGACAGATTCCTGTCAGGACTTCAAATAGTTCTATGAACAACACATTATTCACTAGACAAGCTTACCATATTATGTAAAATAATTCTATTTGTATGTGATAATGTTCTTGTTACCCATGGAGAGTTTGCCAGTGACATTGCATTATGTCTTTCCTTGTCAAAAGGAAAACATAACAATCAAAATACACAAGTCTTAGAATTTAACTGCCAGTCCATGTCTTGATAGTATTTCCATAAAACACTTTTAATCTCATATTAACCAGATATGTATATGAATGCAATAACATTTAATGTAAACAGAGGCTAAGAATATGAAGAAAATGGAGAGGGGTATACTGGATACTTTGCTCAGAGGAAAGTGGAAGGAGAAACGATGCATGTATAATCCCAAAAACACAGAAAATGAAAAAAGAAAATAAGTCAAAAAGAATTGATACGTATCTCATTTCATCTTCAAAAATTAATGATCACAGAAGCCATTCTCATGTTTATACAATGCAATTCTGTAGACAATTACAGACATATATTCATATACCTATATAAAAAAACAAAACAAATCTAAATCAAGGAAACAAACAAAAATCCCAAAGCCAAGAAGTCAATTATCAAAATGACTTACAGAAAGAAGTAGAGTTGAAGATCCAACAGACTCTAGATTCATGTAATGGGATGTGGCTTAAGGTTTAATTTTATAAACTTCTAAAGGTTGATTGATGACAAATTTTAAAAAGAAATTATTTTGATCATACACTCAACTTTATCATGCTTTAGAACTTTACAAGTTTATACATATGGACTTTGAGAGGGTAAGCCTGAAAAGATTAATTTTTACCCCCTCTAAGCAAGATTAGGACAATGGATGAGGAATGGCACAAATCCCAATGGACAATGCCCAGACTTTTCTCCAAGAGGGTAGTGTTTTGTAGTAGTAGTATAAGAGGACAGTATATGAGCTTCATTACCCTCGGGAATGTGTTTTACTCCCTCTGTTTCTGTTTTAAACTCCATGTCCCCAAAGTGTGAAAGAAATGAAAACAAAGAGCACAAAATTGTCTGAATGCAAAAATCCCACTGAAGTCAATATGCATGAAAAAAAAAAAAAAAACACTGAATATTTACTTAGAATATAGCCTTAAAGACCATTTGCCTCCCAACACTTGTACTTCATATCAAGAGAGGCTAGCACCATAATAATCAGTTTCAGTTCTAAGACATGCATGATACATGATCTCTGAGAAGACATCTCTAGGAATCCCAAAGTCCAGAAGTGAGACAAAAAAATATAATCCAAACTGTGTCAAAACAAACCAAATAAAATGCACTCGGGGACTACGAAAACTCTGATATTCAAACATACATAATATTAAGCAGCAAAGAAGCCTATCAAGACCAAAGTAATTCTTATATTAGAGAATATTTATAGCAAGTGAATTCTTACTTTAAAGACTATTAATATCAGGCTATATTTATGTAATTCGGTAAGTACACAATTGAGTGAATATAAGTAAATTGCATTGCAATTCAATTCAAATGAAAATGAACAAAAACAAGTTTATGGACATAAAATGTAAACAGAATGTACAGAAGAAGCCTGGAATTTTTAAGATGAAAATGCTAGCCTTACTAAGAAGAGGATTAATAATTCACAGTTTATTGAAGCCTAATGAAAATATATAGAAACGAAGAACAAATTTAAATAGAAAACCTTACATTTTAAGAATCAAATGAAATGGTAAATCTTAAATACTGTGGTTCACAAAAATCCCTTTAGTATACATAGAAGTTAACCTAGAAAAGAATAGGAAATTTTAGCATACATCAATAGAAATATGTTAATAGAAATAGTCAATTCAATACTGTCAATCAAAAAACAAATGTCTTGATGGTCTGGCCACCTTGCCACTTGCCTCCATAAGGCTTCTTCATCAGGAACATACAGGTTATATCCCTTCCCTTTCAGTCATTCCCCTGTTCCCTGAGTCCCTCTGGGCACACCTCACCTATTCTGATATGTTCTGAGTTCCATTGTCTAACCCAAGGCTACCCACTGAGGCTTGGTGAAACAGGAACATCCAGGGACAACAAACTTAATAAAGGCCAGGTTATGAACACAATCAAAGACCATATGTATGGTACCTTCAGAACATAGCTAGCCCTAAAGATTCTAACACAACTGAATCACAGGGATGTAACCTTAAATTCAATCATTTCATTATGAAGGAAGCCTTTAAAGAGTAGACTAATATATTTCTTAAAGAAATAAAAGAAAAACATGTCACAAATATATTGATATCAGTGTATTTCCTAGTACGAATTCATACAAACTATGTGGGTAATACCAAGACCAGTTTACAGCTTATTTGCCCTGATGAGAAGAATACTAGAATATGATTACTGATATCAGTGACTGACTACCTGACTTGTTAGATTTATACATAAACTATTTGATAGATTTACTCAGTAGCCAAGTTTCACCTACTTCTGAGAAAGCACTGTGAAACCCACTCACGTGATTTTGCTGTTCTTTTATCCTATGTATCCCTGCCACAAAGCAAAATATCCATAAATAAAAGAGATTATTCCCCTAAATGTTGACACTTCTTGGTAATTACCAGCACAGGAACTTTAAGAATTTTTTATAAAAATAGCAAAAAGCTGAAGGAATACTTATTTAATGTTACATTAATATAATACTACTTCAGAGATTTTAAAATACACTAAGTGTTCAGAAATGATGAAAGCTGATTGATACTTTACCATTTTTAATAACAGATTATAAATTTAACTATATAATCTAGTTATAGCTATTTACTATAAAGTTATAAAAACACTAAATTATTAATATTTGATCTCAATTATCAGATTCTGGGGCTGACAATGTGTTATATGTTTCAAACTATTGGTAGAAATAACTGAATTTTATGGCATTAAATGTACTCCTGTCACATTGTACTGTTTTTATGCAACTTATCTTTCCCTGCAGTAATGACTACTAATTTAAAATATTGTCCAAATTTAAAAAAACAAAGAATTTATACATTCTTATTTGTACTACTCACAGTCATGATTCTTTATAAAAAATGTTTAAAATTTTCATAAAAATAAATATGCAAATTTGCACTTATCTTTAATAAATGCTAAACTTTTATGCATGCTAAAAAAGAAATAACTGAATTTTAATTACCAAATTTCACCTTTTTTTAGACTGTATTTATATTAAACATGACAAATAGGTAAAATTAAGTAAATTTAATATATTAATTATTAAGCACTCAAAAGGGTCATATGAATGGCTGATGAGTTATTAAGAACACACAAAAGTTTCCAACAAAGTACTTTTTGGTAAGTAGAGAGAGTAGAGGGCCTTTGACTCTAAATGACTCTACTAAGGAGGCTTACCTTTGAGAATGTATTCTTAGCATCAATGTCACTTGGATTTGTTCCTAGTTTGGATGAGTTGTGAAGTAAAACAATTATTAATGTTATGCTTTTCCTGCCAACGTGAGTACATGCAGCCTCAAAGAAACACATTTAACTTGACACATAGTGACAGATTTCAATAGAGTCTGAAGGAGGCATAAAGTTTTGTGAAATCCAAACTTTGGCAGATTTTTGGGTTTTACTGCCATTTCCTTGCCAAAATCATGTTTGATAGATGAGAACAATTTGTCTTCTTGGACATTCATGAATGAGACACTGCAGACGCTGAATTATATATAGAGAGGTGAAATTTGCTTTTCGTATTTGAATTTGGTAGATGAATATGCAAGTAAAATTAAATGTCCCAGATGTCTTACTAATTTAAACTACAATAAATCTTAATGTTCAGATTGTATCAACTAAAACATAGTATCCTATTCAAAGAAATATTCCATATATGATTGCCATTGACACTATGTCATATGATACTATTAAGAAGTCTTTAAAAGTGAAAGTCACACTGATTATTCTGAGGAGTTCATAATCTACATACTATCAGCATCCATCTGATGTGTAATAATAAGATGTTTTTGTCTTTGAAAGAAATTTCAAATACAGGAAACAATCTCAGGGAATATTTTTTTGGATGATGTGAATATTTGTGAGGCTTCATAAAGCAACATAATCCCTGCAATTGTTGTAAATATCAGATCACTGAATGATTTATAGAGTAAGCAACATGGTTATAAGAGTAAACAACACAGAAAAAAATTATCACAGTACAAACTTTAATGTTCAACACAAACAAACACAAATCTATAATATCACTCCAAGAATAAACAGCATTAAAACACAATGGTTATCCTCAGTCTACAGTGAACTTTTCTAAATACCAATAAGATTTAAATTTTCAAAGCATCTATAGAATTAATATCAACTGTTATAATAAAATGCCGTGATCAGCTTTCTTGGGGCATTGATATTATTTTTTTCTGATATTTCAAGGGGTTTTACTTAGAATAAAGATAGTTTGAATTTGTATTTCAGAATACACATATAGTCACAATATTTTGCTTCATCAAAAAGGGATAGAGAGTAATGATTTGGCAATTCTCCAATTAAATGTTATTAAACTAACCTACTAAAAATAAAACTTGATTCAAAGAAATTGTTTATGTAGTCGAGGAGTGAAAACTGACAGGAATTTATAAAATATTAAATGTAGGATCTGAAGGGAAAAGGGGGGATATAAATAAAATTTTTTTCATATGATGAATACTTGCAAAACAATAAAAGTTGAAATTATTTTTTTCTATTGGCTACTTTCTTTATTTAAATTTCAAATGTTATCCCCTTTCCTGGTTTCCCCTCTAAAAAACACTCTCCCCCTAACCCTTCCCCCCTTCTCACCAACCCACCCACTGCCCCTTCCTGGCCCTGGTATTACCCCACAATTGAGCATAGAGCCTTCATAGGGCAAAGAGCTTCTCCTCCCATTGATGACTTACTAGGCCATACTCTGCTGCATATGCAGCTGTAGCCATGAGTCCCACCATGTGTGCTCTTTGGTTGGTGGTTTAGTCCCTGGGAGCTCTGGGGGTGTTGGTGAGTTCATATTGTTGTCCCCTCTATGGGACTGCAAACCCCTTCAGCTCCTTCAGTCATTTCTACAGCTCTTTCATTAGGGATCCGATTTGTCAGGCACTGGCAGAGCCTCTCAGGAGACAGCTGTATCAGGCTCCTGTCAGGAAGCACTTGTTGGCATTCCCAGTAGTGTTCGGGTTTTATGATCATAAATGGGATGTATCCCCAGGTGAGTTAGTCTTTAGATGGTCATTTCTTCAGTCTCTACTCCACACTTTGTCTTTGTAACTCCTCCCATGGGTATTTTGTTCCTGCTTCTAAGATGGATAGAAGAATCCACATTATTGTGTTCTTCTTGAGTTTCATGTGGTTAGTGAATTTTATCTTAGGTATTCCTAGCTTCTGGGCTAACATCTACTTATCAGTGAGTGCATACCACGTGTGTTCTTTTGTGATTGGGTTATCACTCAGGATGATATTGTCTAGTTCTTTCCATTTGCCTAAGAATTTCATAAATTCATTGTTTTTAATAGCTGAGTAGTACTCCATTATGTAAATGTACAATATTTTCAGTATTCATTCCTCTGTTGAGGGACATTTGGGTTCTTTCCAGCTTCTGGTTATTCTAAATAAGGCTGCTATGAACATAGTGGAGCAAGTTGGAATGTCTTCTGGGTATATGCCCAGGAAAGTTATTGCTGGATCTTCCAGTAGTACTATGTCCAATTTTCTGAGGAACCTCCAAACTGATTTCCAGAGTGGTTGTACCAGCAATGGAAGAGTGTTCCTCTTTCTCCACATTCTCAGCAGCATTTGGCATCACCTCAGTTTTGATCTTAGCCTTTCTGACTAGTGTGACATGGAATCTCAGGGTTGTATTGATTTGCAGTTCCCTGATGAATAAGGATGTTGAACATTTTTTAGGTGATTCTCAGCCATTTGGTATTCCTCAGTTGAGAATTCTTCGTTTAGCTCTGTACCCCAATTTTAATAGTGTAATTTGTTCCTCTGGAGTCTAACTTCTTAAGTTCTTTGTCTATATTGGATATTAGCCCTCTATTGGATGTAGGATTGGGGAAGATCATTTCCCAATCTGTTGGTGGACTTTTTGTCTTCTTGACAGTGTTCTTTGTATTGTAGAATGTTTGCAATTTTATGAGTTCCCATTTGTTGATTCTTGATCTTACAACACAAACCATTGTTGCTCTGTTCAGGAATCTTTCTACTGTACCCATATGTTAAAGGTTCCTCTCCACTTTCTCTTCTATAAGTTTCAATGTGTCTGGTTTTATGTTAAGGTCCTTGATACACTTGGATTTGAGCTTTGTACAAGGAGATAAGAATGGGTCAATTTGCCTTCTACATGCTAACGGTCAGTTGAGCCAGCACCAATTGTTGAAAATGCTGTCTTTTTTCCACTCAATGGTTTTAGCTCCTCTGTCAAAGATCAAGTGACCATAGGTATGTGGGTTCATTTCTGGGTCTTTAATTCTGTTCCATTGATCTACCTCCCTGTCACTGTACCAATGCCATGCAGATTTATTGCAATTGCTCTGTAGTACAGCTTAAGATCAGGAATGGTGATTCCCCCAGAAGTTCTTTTTTTGTTTTGTTTTGGTTTTTCAAGACAGGGTTTCTCTGTATAGACCAGGTTAGTCTCGAATTCAGAAATCCGCTTGCCTCTGCCTCCCGAGTGCTGGGCATAGTGATGCCCAGCAGAAGTTCTTTTAATGTAGAGAATAGTTTTAGCTATCCTGTTTTTCTTTTTCCTCCAGGTCATTTTGGAAATTGCTCTAAGTCTATAAAGAATTTAGTTGAAATTTTGATCACAATTGCATTGAATAAGTTGATAGCTTTTGGCAAGATGGCCATTTTTACTATATTAATCCTGCCAATCCATGAACATGGGAGATATTTCCATCTTCTGAGATCTTCTTCGATTTCTTTCTTCAGTGACTTGAAGTTGTTATCATACAGGTCTTCCATTTCCTTAGTTAGAGTCACACCGAGGTATTTTATATTATTTGTGACTATTGTGAAGGGTGTTGTTTCCCTAATTTCTTTCTCAGCCTGTGTATCCTCTGTGTAGAGGAAGGCCACTGATTTGTTTGAATTAATTTTATATCCAGCCTCTTTGCTAAAGTCGTTTTTCAGGTTTAGGAGTTGTCTTGTGGAATTTTTTGGGCCACTTTAGTATACTATCATATCATCTGTAAGTAGTGACATTTTGGCTTCTTCCTTTGTAATTTTTATCCCTTTGATCTCCTTTTGTTGTCTAAGTGCACTGGCTAGGACTTCAAATACTACATTGAATAAGTAGTGAGAGAGTGGGCAGCCTTGTGTAGTCCCTGATTTTAGTGGGATTGCTTCAAGTTTCTAAACAATTTAGTTTGATGTTAGCTACTGCTTTGCTATATATTGCTTTTACTATGTTTAGGTATAGGTCTTGAGTTCCTGATCTTTCCAAAATTTTTATTATGAATGGGTGTTGGATTTTGTTAAATGCTTTCTCAGCATAATATGAGATGATCATATTTTTTAATGTTGTTTATATAGTAGATTACATTGATGGATTTCCATATATTGAACCATCCCTGCATCCCTCACACCCATTTTAAAACATAAAAAAAGTTAAAACAATCCAAAACATATGAAGTAAACTAAAATACTATATGTGCCTATTGTTAGCCCTTTTCTATTTTGTCATGCAGAATAATAACCCAATATTCCAGTGGAGCCCATGTTAGGCATATTAGAGAAATATATTTTTATACCATCTTAACACAATTGATTTACATTCCTATCTACATCTACTTACATTTAAGTACTAGATAAATGGTGACCCATTTAAGGAACTAACCCGTAATCAGTGGCATAAATATAGTCATTTACCAGTTCTAGGGTGCTGGGCATAACACTTGGTTTTCAGGCTAAGTGGACCTATGTGCCAGAGTATTATCATTATTTAATGCTTTCAAAGGTAATACCATTACTTAGTCTGATTATCCACCTAATGATCCCATTAGTCCTATAATCAATATGTAATTAATATTACTTCCTTGGGGATAGTCCAGTTTATTTTTTGGTCTTTGCCTACTAACCTGCCTAATAGCTACTGAGTTACAATAATAACTTTGCCATAATTAAGCACATACTTTGAGAATCACCTCATTCTTACCAGAACAGGAATAATTTTTTAGAGAAAATTAATAGAATGTTTTGTAGTCAATATGGCAGTACAAAGACAGTTAATAAGAGCAAAATTTGTGACATTTACATTGTACCATTATATTAGAGCTTGACATTGTCTTCTAATTGTTCCATTAAATGATATTTGGGTGGAAGATTTTCCAATATGAAACCAAGTAAACTGCACTTCCTCCCTTGAACAGCCAAATTTTATGCTGTGATTACTTCTATTTAGGTTCATCTATGTTTTTATAACAATAGAAATAGAATCATTTTAGAAAATAAAGAAACTATGTGTAGGCAAAATAGATCACATAATAGATTAAGCTTAATGCTTATCCTGAACCCCTTCTATGTCAAGGGATATGTTCATTTTTAAATAAAATTAACACTTTGATTGTATTTTAAAGTAATTTTTTACCTAGCAGATAGATAGCTCTCTCCTCATATTTTCTGAATTAATTTTTAATTCAAATAGTAACTCATCTTTGTGAAAAGAAATTGAAAGAGTAATGACTGGCTCTTTTCAGAAAAGCAGTTGAGTTAAATTTACTCATACTGGATTGCCAAAATATTTGTGTTGTCTGAAATGTTAGCTCTAATATAACATTATTTTTCACATTATTTTCCAGCAGTTAATTATGTTTTCTCACCATAATTTACAATACATGTATTTACTTTTATATCCATTGACATGTAAAAATATGAATTATACACACTTTCATAATTCCAAATTCAATTATCAATTGCAATTTAAATTAAATAAGTTTATTAAATTTAAATATGACCTTCTGGTAAGACAGCGTGTTGAGTTCTTGTTTCTTTTGAAGAAACAATATGCATGTTATAATTCTTAAAGGACAATTTATAATAACTTAAAGGATATACAATTTGATTTTTGAAAGGAAGATATATGTATGTTGTACAGATAAGTGTATGATCAATATTTAAAATAGAAGAAACTAAACATCTTAAAGTTAAAAAAAATCATGTGTGATGATGTTAAACTTATCAATTTTATAGAAATTAGTTACTTTGGTTGAGATTAGGTGGCTCATCATATATCAACTTATTTTAAACATTTAATTAAAATGTTGCAGAAACATGAATCTATGGTTGAATAGTACATATATTTGAATTCCAAGTACTGAATTCGATCTTATCAAAATACTGACCTTTTTCAAGGAAAAAATGATTGATTTTTTAAAAGGAAACAACTGGAAAATAAGCATTGCCTATGTGTAGCAAATAAGATGACAGGTAACAATCTAAATATAAGTAAAGACTGAATTGAGGACATCATGGAATTGCTCAAAATTGTTAATGTTACCATAACTCCAAAAATGAAAGTTTAAAATCTGAGTTCCCACCAAATGATTAAACAGCATGCATTACACACACACACACATAAACACACAAGTGTTTCAGCAGCCTTCATCATATTTAGAATTTTCAGTGGTCACTCTTTCCTGCCTCTTTGGTCACTTAGTGTATGAAAAAGGCTGTTTAAAATATAAGACTGTAGTATAATTTTAATGGTATAAATTCAATCTAAGTTCATTCTTTGAATTTTCTCAACTTATTACATTATCTCTTGAATAAAATGTTACATCTTCAAAGATTTTTTTCTGAAAACAATTATGTTCTCCTCTGAGTCTAACCATTCAACATCCTTAACTTAAAACATTCTGCTTTATATATGTATTTTTCTAATGGCCAACTTTTCTATTTGTATATATTATTTACAATAACTCAGATAAAGAAACTCTTCTCGAGAGGCCCCTTGGTCTTGCAAGCTTTATATGACCCAGCACAAGGGAAAGCCTGGGCCAAGTAGTGGGAGTGGGTGGGTAGGGGAGCAGGGGCAGGGGGGTATAGGGAACTTTCGGGATAGCATTTGTAATGTAAATAGAGAAAATAATAATCATAATAAAAGAAACTCTTCTCTACCATCATTATAATCTACATATATTTATTTAAAGTTAGCATCAATTTTATTATTTTAAGTTAGAAATGTTACTTGTTCTAAATCATAGTACAGACTGCAATAAATTCTCCCAAAATATGTACTTTTAAATCTTTTCTTCTAAGTCAAAATACAGACTGCAGTAAGTTTTCCCTAAATATGACATCAATGTTTTACAACAATCTGTAATGGAAAGCATTGACCATGAATTCATAACTTTGCATAGTATAGTCATAAATAATTTGATATGCTACCTTTTGATACCCAAGTCAATTAGAATTCTTTATGAATAATAATATCCATGGGAAAATAAAGAGATTTTGTGTTACCACTTTATAACTGTAATACTAAGGAGTAAAATGGACTTTCCAGAATATGACCAAACTTGAAAATTTGTAGAAATCACAAACACTTTTATATAAAAAGTAAATACTTAGTTATGGTTATGCTGCAATTAATTATGTTTTCACATTAATGTTTTAAAATATTTTATGATTATTAGAAATATGCTTCACAGCATATAATATTGAAAGTGGGTCTTTAATGCCAAAAGAAAAATAATGATCTAGGATTTTTATGCCCTCACTAAACAAATACCTTGGGCTTCATTGGTCTGATAAATGTTATGGGTATGTGATTAATTTTACTCTTCAAGCATCCTTCTATAAATATTAATCAAACTAAGAACATAAACCTCAAACATAAAAATGTTGTAGAGATTTGAGTATATAGCTATTTGTATTGTCTCCCCTTGATTAAGGAACAAGAAATTAATATTTACTTAATTTTTATTAAGTGTTGGGTAACTGTGTCTGATTCTAGTGTCTGTGTTAATCTTTACATGAACACTATAGAAACATAAACTTCATTTAATAGTTAATAGCCTATCCAAAACAAACAAATTAAATTTCAATTAGTTTTCACAAGTACACAAATCTGAATCCTAAAAGAAATTAATAGTGTTGCCTAACTACAAACAAAGAACTGTTTCCTAATTCCTAGTGCTCTAACCCCAAATTGCTATTTAAGCATTTTTTTTTTTTACTTTTAACTCCAAAAATGTAAACAAACACTGTTGATATAGTTTGTGATAAGTTAGTAATTTTTAATGTCATTGTCCATCATTTAAGTTCTCAATTCTAATAAGAAATGTTTTTACATAATGTGCTTTGGAAATGCGGATCCACAGAATAATCTCTGCCTCCAACTTAAGTAAACAGCCCAGGATCGAGTGTGTAAGATTTTTATCCTCAGGTATTTTCAAATCATTACAAGTTATTTGCTTTTTAGACCTTTTGTTACTTGCCAAATGGTCTGTGTAGCCACCTTTTAAAAGCTGTACATATAATCCCTAATATAAAACAAGAAAAATGACACTCAGAAGGTTAAATAAGTGTGTGATAAATATATAGCAAATGGGAGTCTGAAGAGTTAAGTAGATGGCCCTAGAAGTCTAGAGTGTTATCCAAAATCACATTAAAAAGTAGTTGGCTGTCAAGAAGTTTTGAATATATTCCTAAAAGTCAATATGATAATTCTACTGCCAACTAAAATATGCTCCACAAAAGTTCCTTAAAAAGTCACAAAGCTAGAAAAACAGAGCATGTTATGGTAGAGCAAAACAAAACAAAAAAAAAGTCAGGAAAAATTTTAGTTCCCACTAAGACCCTGAATGTCTGCCAACATCAATATCACATTCAAGAACACAACAATGATAAAGGTATCTTTTATGTTTTCTGGAAAGATTCTTGCAGCAACCATTTTAACCCTCCCCATATACTCACAATATTAGATAGAAACAAAACATGAATAGTCGTAACAAAGTAAGCACTGGAGGAGAATATAATTTAGTGGCAATCTGGTGTTTCTCTCAGTAGACCAATGACTTTAGAACAATGATATTGTTACTCATTTACACAAATTGATTAAAATAAAAAGCACTATTTGCTAATCTTTTATTATATTTGAGAAACTAAGAAACGCCATTCTACCCAATTACTACAGTGACTTCATAAATGGTATTTTAGTTGCTAAATTCATTGTACAGTTTTGAGATATTTAACTCAGTATATTTTTCTCCATTTTCTAGGTTAATGAATCCTGAACTGCTCATTGTTTTGTGTGAAAAATACCTTTAAGTCTTTAGACATGTACTCTGTTTGTAAGACCACTAAATATATATTCTGTTCCCAACAGCTTATAAAAGATTTTAACAGTATAATCTACAGTTCCCAGAAAAAGAAATTGTTTTCATCATGCAAGATTTCAGGTAAATTTCCATAATAGGTATTCACAATGAAAGTTTTGTATCATAAAATTAATTGAGTATAAAGGGCCTTGAATATCATTTCAGCCAGACTGGACAGTTGTCAATATGATCAGTAGAGTTTACTTTAAATAAGGAATCTAACATGTATAATAAAAGAGCAATTTATGCTTGTTGAGGGCATTGCATTTCAGTATAGTATTAGAACGTATAAGTAATTTAATATAATTTTACATGTTATAAGTAATACTATTTATGCTGTTATTTGTATATTGATTAGAATTAAAAAATTAGAAAAGATAGATTAATACACACTAAGTAGTGTTAAGCAGAATAACCTAAGAAGCAATTTAGAAGCTCCTAGGAAACAAGCTATATTTACATTCTTTTTCTTTTTTCATTTAATTTTTTATTATTAATATTTTCTTTATTTACATTTCAAATGCTATCCCGAAAGTTCCCTAT
>NC_034594.1:84533395-84535770 GCF_900095145.1 Mus pahari | reverse complement strand
CTTGATCACTAATTGAGAAAATACCTTACAGCTGGATCTCATGTAGGNATTTCCTCAACTAAAGCTCCTTTCTCTGTGATAACTCCAGCTGTGTCAAGTTGACACAAAATTAGCCAGTACACCCCATAACCCTACCTCACCTGACATCTAAACTCCATGGGGCCTCCAGTCTCTTATGGGTTAGGTGCGCCATCCCTGATTGAACCCAGACATGGCAGTCCTCTGCTGTATATGTGTTGGGTGCCTATATCAGCTATTGTATGCTGCCTAATTGGTACACTGTCTGAGAGGTCACAGGTTCTTTCAGTCTTTCCCTAATTCAACCAGAGGGGTCATCAGCTTCTGTCAGTTGATTGGGTGCAAATATCTGCATCTCACTCTTTCAGCTGCTTGTTGGGTCTTCCAGAGTATGGTCACACTAGGTCCATTTTTGTGAATGCTCAAAAGCTTCAGTAATATGTGAGGCCCTGGGACAACCACTTGAGCTGGATCCCACTTTGATCCTGTTACTGGACCTCCTTTTCCTCAGGCTCTTCTCCATTTCCATCCCTGCAGTTCTTTCAGACAAGAACAATTATGGGTAAGAACTTTGACTGGGAGATAGCAACCCCATCCCTCATTCAATGCATTGTCTTTCTGCTAGCATTGGGCTATACAAGTTCCCTCTCCCTACTGTCAGGCATTTCATCTAAGGTCTTCCCTTTGAGTCCTGAAAGTTTTTCACCTCCTAGGTTTCTGGTGCATACTGGAGCCTCCCCTTCCCAACCTCCTACCTTCTGAAGTTGACTGTTTCCATTCTTCCTGCTGGACCTCAGGGCACCAGTCTTTTTTCCTCATCCAATACCAAACCAGGTTCCTGTCCCCCAAACCATCCACATCCACTTTTCCCCTCAGGTCCCACCCTTCTTCCCCCTTTATGATTGCTTTCTTCTCTCTTCCAAGTAAAACTGAGACATCCTTTCTTGGGCCCTTCATCCTGTTGACCTTTTTGAATTCTATGGACAATATTTTGCATATTCTGTACTTTTCTTTGTCTAACATCCACTTATTAGTGCGTACAAACCATACATGCCCTTTTGGGTCAAAGACACATCACTCAGGGATTTTCTAGTTCCATAAATTTGCCTGCAAAACTCAGGATGTCCTTATTCTTAATATGTGAGTAGTATTCCATTGGGTAAACGAGCCACATTTTCTGTATCCACTCTTCTGTCATGGGGCATCTGGGTTGTTTTCAGGTTCTGGCTATTACAAATAAGGCTGCTATGAACATAGTGGAACACAGGCTCTTGTGGCATGATGGGTCAACTTTTACCTATATTCACAAGAGTGGTATCCATGGATTTTCAGGTAGATCTATTTCCAATTTTCTGAGGAACATCCAGATTGGTTTCCAGAGTGGTTGTAATAGTTTGTGATCCCACCAAAAAAAATGGAGGAGTGGTCCTCTTTCTAAATATTCTTGTCAACAAGTGTTGTCACCTGAGGTTTTGATCTTAGCCATGCTGATTGGTGTAAGGTTGAAATTGAGAGAAATTTTGACTTGCATTTCTCTGATCACTAATGACTTTAAAATTTTCTTTAGGTGCTTCACAGCCATTGGAGATTCCTGTGTTGTGTTTAGATCCATTCCCCATTATTTGGTTGGTTTTTTTTTTTTTTTTTGCTGTTAGCTTCTTGAGTTCCTTATATATTTTGGATATTAGCCCTCTATGAAATGTGGAATTAGTGAAGATTTTTTTTCTCAGTCTTTAGGTTGCCGATTTCTCTTATTCACTGTGTACTTTGCTTTATGGAAGCTTTCCAGTTACATGAGGGCCTATTTATAATTTTTGATCTTCGAGCATGAATCATTGGAGTTCTGTTTAGGAAATTTCCCCCTGTGTCAGATGAGTTCAAGCCTTTTTCCCAATTTCACTTCTTTTTTTTTTTTCTCCTATTTTCTATTAGATATTTTCTTTATTTACATTTCAAATGCTATCCCGAAAGTTCCCTATACTCTCCCCTCTCCCCTGCTCCCCTACCCACCTACTCCCACTTCTTGGCCCTGGCATTCCCCCGTGCTGGGTCATATAAAGTTTGCAAGACCAAGGGGCCTCTCTTCCCAATGATGGCCAACTAGGCAATCTTCTGCTACATATGCAGCTAGAGACATGAGCTCGGGAGGTACTGGTTAGTTCATATTGTTCCTCCTATAAGGTTGCAGCCCCCTTCAACTCTCTAGCTCCTCCACTGGGGGACCTGTGTTCCATCCAATAGCTGACTGTGAGCATCCACTTCTGTATTTTCCAGGCACTGGNATAGCCTCACAAAAGGCTGCTATATCAGGGTTCCTTCAGCAGAATCTTGCTGGCATGTGCAATAGTATCTGGGTT
>NC_034594.1:84531169-84532840 GCF_900095145.1 Mus pahari | reverse complement strand
AATGGAACCTCATAAAATTGTAAAGCTTCTGTAAGGCAAAAGACACTGTCAACAAGACAAAAAGGCCACCAACAGATTGGGAAAGGATTTTTACCAATTCTAAATCTGATAGAGGACTAATATCCAATATATACAAAGAGCTCAGGAAGCTGGACCTGAGAAATTCAAATAACCCCATTTAAAAATGGGGTACAGAGCTAAACAAAGAATTTTCAACTGAGGAATACCAAAGCTGAGAAACATCTCAAAAAATATTCAACATCCTTAATCATCAGGGAAATGCAAATCAAAACAACCCTGAGATACCATCTCACTCCAGTCAGAATGACTAAGATTAAAAATTCAGGTGACAGCAGATGCTGGCGAGGATGTGAAGAAAGAGGAACACTCCTCCATTGCTGGTGGGATTGCTAGCTTGTACATCCACTCTGGAAATCAGTCTTGCAGTTCCTCAGAAAATTGGACATAGTACTACCGGAGGATTGAGCAATACCTCTTCTGGGCATATACCCAGAAGATCTTCCAACTGGTAATAAGGACACATGCTCCACTATGTTCATAGCAGCCCATTTTCACTTCTATCAGATGCAGTGAGCCTGGTTTTATGTTGAGGTCCTTGATCCACTTGGGCTTGAGCTTTCTGCAAGGTGAAAAATATGGGTATATTTTCATTTTTCTACACACAGACAGCCAGTTTGACCAGCACCACTTATTGAAGATGCTTTCTTTTTTTCAATTGTACATTTTGGGAATTTTTGTCAAAGATCAAGTGTCTGTAAGTTTGTGATTTTATTTCTGTGTTTTCAATTCTATTCCATTGATCAACTTGTCTGTCTCTGAACCAATACCATATATTTTTACCATTATTGCTCTGTAGTAAAGCTTGAGGTCAAGAATGATCATTCCCCCAGCAGATCTTTTATTGTTAAGAACTGTTTTGGCAATTCTGGATTTTTGTTTGTTTGTTTGTTTGTTTGTTTTTCTTCTGATAAAAAAATGTTCTAAAATTGTGTTGAAGTAACCAGAGTTCCTCACAAAATTTTATTGATGTAGCTGAGAAAGTCTCTTCCAAAATTGAATAGATATTGAATTGTATTTGTTGCTTCCCATGTGATTCTGCATATGTTTATATGCAGTATTGCTGATTCAAAGACGCACTTGTAGTCAGGTGTCTGGGATGGCAGTCTTCTGTGAGGCTCTGCCTGCACCTATGACAAATGCAGATACCACCAAGCATTGGTCTGAAAGCATAGGGTCCACAATGGAAGAGTTAGAAGAGCAAAACAGGACTGCAACCCCACAGGAAGAATGACATTATCAATTCAATGAACCCCTCAGATCTCTCAGGGAAAGTACTGATGAACCAAATAGTATTCATGGGCAGTTCCATGGCTCCTGCCCATGTAACAGAGGATTGCCTCATCTGGTATAAATGAGAGGGGAGGTGCTTGGTCCTGTGGAGGCTTGATGTCTCAAAGAAGGATGCTAGAGATGTGAAGTAAGAGTGGGTGTGTTTGAAGAACCATATTAGAGGCAAAGGGGAGGGCGAGGGGAATTCATGGAAAGGAGGCCAGGAAGGGCAATAACATTGGAAATGTAAATGAATGAAATTAAAAACAAAAAGAGAGAGAGAGAGAGAGAGAGAGAGAGAGAGAGAGAGAGAGAGAGAGA
>NC_034594.1:84491752-84531109 GCF_900095145.1 Mus pahari | reverse complement strand
AATGGAAAGGAAAGGAAAGGAAAGGAAAGGAAAGGAAAGGAAGGAAGGAAGGAAGGAAGGAAGGAAGGAAGGAAGGAAGGAAGGAAGGAAGGAAAATCGAGGTATATGAAACAACTTGATAGGAGTAAGGGTTGGGGTAAAGAACATGGTATTACAACCACAAAGTTAAAAATAATAAGTTTGAAAATATTCTAATTATTATGCATTCAAATTAAATTCATGAGTTTTAAAGCATCATAGAATGTGATCACATAGGGCATACCCCAGGAATGCTATATTGGATCAATATATTGACATAAATAAATTTAATTCATCATATTAGTACAATGAAATCAGATTCACACAATCACCCTAATCATTTTAAACAACGCTCCTTCAAAATTAAAACCTCATAGAGACATAATATAATGCAATAAAATCTATTTCTAGCAAACTTTTGGCCAACAAACTAACTAGTAGAAAATTGAGATTATTTCTGGAGATGATGTGGTTTATGGTTTTTCAATACAGTGTTGAAATATAAACTAGAGCAATAGGACAAGAAAATGAATATCTTTCTACCACACATTTCCCTCACCACAACACAAACCAGGTTTTCCCAAACTCCCCACCCACCCATCTGTCAGATATTTTTTTGAAAAAGATTCATGATATAGAAAAAAAACAAAACAAAATTCTGGATATCTACAATTGTATGCCAAGGTAATATTTTGGACTTATATGTTTACATCAGGTTTATTTCTAAAATTGAAAAGAAAAAATAAACTAAGAAAATAAGAAAGAAATTTAAAATAAAGGAAGAGAGAATGTGGGGTTGAGAAGAAGAAAAACTATACCTATTTATACAAAATGTAGTCATATGCTTAAAATTCTCAGGTGGACTCTACTGAATATCAGTTAAACATAATAAACACTTTCAGATAAATATAATATACAAGTAAACATAAAAAATAAGTAGCCTTCTTGTACTTCAAACAAACTGAAATTATTGCTTAGAGAGAACTTATGAAACAGTAACAACTCATTCTAACTTTTAAAGTTACCACAGTCTCATTTGTGAGTTACCTCTACCATGTGTAGAGGAACTTTGACTGACTTGATACATGTGAGAACTACACGTGTTTCTCATGGTTTATTGGATTTCTGTTGTCTTTCCTTATGCCAGACCTCATATAATAAATTATTTTAATTTAATATTCAACATCTGTACTTTGTGATTTATTTCTTAAAATATGAAGACAAGTGTCCAAAAACCATTATTTACTGGTGGCATTCGTGACTTTTGGGTTTCTGGGACAAGAGCTTAATTATTTAAGCATTACAGAAGCAAGAAATTTTCCAACATATCTACAGACACCCCACTATATCAATATGAAGATAATCATGAAACAAAACATACAGTTATGCTCATCTAATTTTAATAAAATGTGTCACTGAATAGTATGAAGAAAAGACAGTCTAGAAAGCTTAGATAAAACCACCATATTTTTTATGTACAAAGGAATGAAAATTGTCTCACATCTTTTATGCTGAACAAAAATCAAATAAATGTGAATAAATGATCTTAAAGCAAAAACTGAAATTTTAAATAGCTAAAGTAAAGCATAGATAAAACACTACATAATAAAATCATAGGTAAGAAATTGTAAAGAGGATTCCATTCTCAGAAAAAAAAAAAGGAATAATTGCAAAAGGGAATTAAGAAGCATATTCACAGTGAAAGAAACAAACACCACACAGGGGGTATTATCTAATATAAATAAATTACTGCAAAAATAGAAACCAAATCATTAAATGAATGAATCAATTAATGAACTCAGTGGAGATCTCACAAAAATTTTTTACCAATTTCTAGTAAATATTTGAAAACTTTTCAGTGAGACTGGAGATGTAGCTTAGTTGGTTAAGTGCTTGACTTGCCCGTAGGAAGTCCCTGGTTCAATCAACAAACCTTCATAAAACTAATTATAATAGCTGAGGTCTATAATCATTGTGCTCAGCACTTGTGATGTGAAAAGGAGAGAGATGCCAAAGTTACCCCTAGCTATATAATGAATTTGAAGCCAGCCTGGGTTATGCAGGCTATTTCAATTGAAATAAAACAAGTGTTGAAAATCCTTATCTATGAAGAACATATATATAAAACCATGTTGTGATTTAATCTTACTCTTTTTGAGTGGTTATTATTATAAAAATGATACTTTCCAATGAATAATGTCAATGATATGGGTTGAAAATTTATAAAACTGCTGGGGGGCTGTAACATGCATAAGGAACATGGAAATCAATATGGAATTTCTTAAAACATAAAACTAAAGCATACATATGACCCAATTTTATTTATGTTTGTTATGTACCCAAAGCATTCTGAGTTAATAATACATACAGATACTTGCCCAATTTTTATTTTTTGTATTGCTGGAGTATTCATAATTGTCAAGAAGGAGAACCACAAAACATGTGTACTGCCAGACATATAAGTGAACTATTGTGTCATGAATAGGCAGTATGATATGATGGGGTCATGAAGAAAAATAAAATAATTACATTTGCTTGAAAAATTGATGTAATGGAAATGATGTTAAATGAAATAAGCCATGTTTAGAAAGATGATATATGTTTCATTACATATGCTAACATTTGATTAAAAATGTGTATGTAGTATTTGTGTGTGTGTGTGTGTGTGTATGTGTGTGTGTATTTCTAAGTTACGTAACTAGAGATGGTATTCTGTTAGGAAAATGAATTTTATGATAGAAGGAAATTGATATTGAATAGTATATCAAATCAAAAAATGCTAACTTGGGATGGAATTAATCAGCTGGAAATACGTGCCATGTTAAAGTGTGAGGAAGATAAGAAAAAAACATAGTCACACATATGTGTGGAAGCTCCATGAGCATCCCTGGGACAATGAAGACTCATCTAAATATATAAAAAATTAGCATCAACAAAAAACATACATAGCACAGGATAAAGTTAACAAATGAGAAAAAACTTAACATGAAAACTATATACCATATAAAATTCATATTTTTTGATACAAGGGGAGATATGAGAATATAAGTGAGTTTGGGGGGACAGAATGGAAAAAGAATAAATCAGCAGAGCACATCAAACTTTAGCACATTGTAATTATTTACATACATAGTGTTGAATATATTTTTTTATATTTTATAAAATCCATAATGTATATAACCTTGAGGAGACACTAGAATTAGCTAAAGACTATTAACAAAAATGTCTTTGTAGGCTAACTGATTATAAGAAATACTTCACTTAGGAATAAATTTCTTTGAGAGTCTCTTTAAGAAAACAGAGAACCTACTATGAATTTTAGAAGGAGCATAGGGCAGAGTGTCTTCCCACAGGGTGGCCTTTCAAAAAGAATTGCATCAAGTATGGTAAGTAAATGCACTTGAAAGCAGGAGCATGAAGGTAATACCCTGACTTCTTCATATTATCTTTATGAATGAAGTAAAGGACTGGGAAGAATATTCTTGCCTCTTTTATATAAGCAAAGATACCATTTATATGATATAGCAAAAAGTGTATCCTCTCATTAGATTTTAATTTGCATAAGTTAGCTCTTATTTGGAACTACCCATTTGCTTTGATACAAGAGACTTAACCTTACTGGATGGGGTGGGTCGACAGATGCTCACAGTTTTGGAGGCTGTGTAGGTAGGGTAATGAAACAGCAGTTATATGCTAACATATTTTTCCATTTATTATTATTACTATTATTATTCATTTATTTATTATTTATTCTTTGCTTAATATCCAGTTATTATTCCTTTCCTGGTCCACATTCCACATTTCCTCATCCCATTCCTCCTTTCCTATCCCCAACAAGATATTCCCACAGTCTCCCACACATTCACACCACCAGAACTCCTCACTCCCTGGGGACTCAGGTATCTCCAGGGATAGGTAGCTCTTCTCTCACTGAGACCACACCAGACAGTCCTCTGCTGTATATGTGTCAGGGCACTCATATCAGCTACTGTAAGCTACCTGGTGAGTTGTTCAATATCTGAGAGATCTCAGGGGTCGAGGTTAGTTGAGACTGCTGGTGTTTCTATGGAATCCCCCTCTTCCTCAGCTTCTTTAAGTTTTGCCCTAATTAAACGACAGGGGTCCCCACCTTCTGTCCATTTGACTCTTTCAGCTACTTGTTGGACCTCTCAGAAGGCAGTCATGCTAGGCTCCTGTCTGTAAGCACACCACATCATCAGTAATAGTGTCAGGACTTGGAACCTCCCCTTGAGCTGACTCAAATTTGGGCCTGTCACTTAACCTCCTTTCCATTAGAATCCTCTATTTTTTTTTTTTTTTGTCCCTACAGTTCTTTTAGACAAAAACAATTCTGTTTCAGGGTTTTTGACTATGGGATGGCAACTCCATGCCTCCATTTGATGTAGTATCTTTCTACTAGAGATGGACTCTACGAGTTCTTTCTCCCTACTTCAGGGCATTTCATCTAAGGCCCCTCCCTTTGAGTACTGATAATCTCTCACCTCACAGGTCTCTGGTACATTCTAGGGGTTCCCCAACTCCTACATCTGAAGGTTGCCTGTTTCCATTCTTTCTGCTGGACCTCAGGCGTCACTCCTGTTCCCTCCCCACAATATATGATAATGTTCCCCTTTTCCCCTCCGCGTCTCCTCTCCCACCCAGAAACCCCCTCCCTTTGCTCCCTGTGATTGCTTTCTTCTCCCCCCCCCCCAAGTGGGATTGAGGCATCCTCACTTGGGAGCTACAGCTTATTAACCTTTTAGTCTTTTGCTGTGATTGTTTGGGAGTGTTCCTTACCTGTTTCCCTGTGTGCAGCAGAACTCCTGGGAAGCCTTACGATAGTGGGGTTTTAAAGCAGAAGATAAGCTGATGATCTGCAATGGTGGAGGGTACAGACCAGAAGGGTGTGCTAACAAATTTGTGCATTGTATTCAGTCTTGATATAAACTTACTATTTCTCTGTCATTAAAATTATTTTATGTTTCTGGGATGGATCACCAGGTGGGGTAGTTTCTAGATGGTCATTCCTTCAGTCTCTGCTCTGAACTTTGTTTTTGTAACTCCATCCATAGGTTCCCCCTTCTAAGAAGGATCAAAGTGTCCTTTTTTTGAGTATCATGCATTTTGCAAATTGTATCTTGGGTATTCTGAGCTTCTGGGCTAATATCCACTTACCAGTGAGTGCATATCATGTTTGTTCTTTTGTGATTGGGTAACCTCACTTAGGATGATATCCTCCAGATCCATCCATTTTTCTAAGAATTTCATGAATCCATTTTTAATAGCTGAGTAGTACTCTATTGTGTAAATGTACCACATTTTTTGTATCCATTCCTCTGTTGAGGGACATCTGGGTTCTTTCCAGCTACCTAGACACTATTGCAGATGCCAACAAGAGCTTATTGACAGGAGCTTAATATAGCGTCTCCTGAGAGACTCTGCCCGTGCCTGACTAATACAGAAGTGGATCTTCATTAGATGGAGTACAGGGTCCCAATGAAGGAGCTAGAGAAAGCACCCAAGGAGCTGAAGGGGTTTGCAGCCCCATAGGAGGAACAACAGTATGAACCAATAACCCCAGAGCTCCCTGAGACTAAACTACCAATCAAAGAAAACACATGGCAGGACTCATGGCTCTAACTGCATATGTAACAAAGGATGGCCTAGTCAGTCATCTATGGGAGGAGAGTCCCTTGATCCTTTGAAGGTTCTATGCCCCAGTATAGGGGAATGCCTGGGCCAGGTAGCTGGAGTGGGTGGGTTGGGGAGCAGGGGGAAGGGGTATAGGGGATAGGGGATTTTTGGAGGGGAAACTTGGAAAGGGTATAATATTTGAAATGTAAATAAAGAAAATATCTAATTTTTAAAAAGGGAAAAAAAGAATGATATTTTTAAAAATATTTTCTGTTTCTAATTATTCTTTTAGAAGTTAGTACACTAAGTGGTTTATATACTTTATCCTTTCCCAAATCCTCCCGGATTCTGCCTTACCTCTCTACTCACCTCACTTTTTCCCTCACTCTTTAAAATATTTTTTAAATAAATAAATAAATAAATAGATAAATAAATAAATAAAGAGACTTAGAGTCCAATTTATGTCAGCCAACTTCTTGTTACCACAAGACTTTTCTCTGACTATGGATGTGTCACTCCCTAAAGAAAGCTGACTTTCCTATTCAGATCAGGCCTCCATAACCACTTGATTAGGTGTGGAACTTGTTTCCATTCCTCTCTGCTATTATTTTGTCCATCTTGAATCTGACCAGGTCTTGTGCATGTTATCAAAATTCCTATGTGCTTCTATGCACATGTGATGTGTTGTATCTGGAACACACAGTTTCATTGAGGTCATCCAATAACTCTGGCGAATACAGTCTTTCTGATCATTCTTCTGCCTAGATCAACAGTAAGATAAATATATAATATAGATAACATGTTCAGGGCTATAAACTCCAAAATTTCACTCTCTGCATAGTGTTTAGTAATAGGACTTTGGGTAAATTGGCATAGTCTGCAATAAGAAGCTTCTCTGATGGAGGTTTTGTGATTCAGTTATGTATGTATATAGTGGTGTGTCATTAGTGGCCTTTTATGCTATATTCATTTAACACAGTAATAATAAAATAATTGGTTTTGTGCTAGGATCACTGACTTATAAAGCCTTAAGTTCTTGCCCTCATCGACAGTGTTAGTTTTGGGTTCCATATAATGATGATGTCTTCAAATCCAAGTAAAAATTATACCAAACATTTCTGACAATATTGCACCAATGGAATCTTTTGAAGTTAGATCTTTATTGTAGCTAATACGGTTTGCAGTAGGGTAAGATATATTATTACTTTTATTCCCTGGAAATGAATGTCTTAACATCCATTAAGATGAACAATATATACTATAGGATTAAGGTATCTAGCTGAGTACTAGATAGACCTTATCATGTTAGTAAGTGTTTTCATTAAAATAAGTTTTACTATCAAGTTATGGGGTATAAACACTAGCATTGTCAATAGCTTTATAGACTCTTTATAGGGTCTAAAAAAATACTTTGTTCACAACTCAAAGTTAAGAAACTATAAATGGTCTTGGAGATATTAATTGGCAGCATTTGATGTCTGATTGCTGAGTCAGGTATCCATTACATGATAAACTCATTTAAATGTTTTAATATAAGTACATATTTTCAGAAGATTCTATAGTAGTAGGTGTCCATATGACTTTTCACAGGGAATTTAGTGTTATGTGAACCATCCGTATTTTCTCCTATAATTTATCTCCTCATTTAGTTCCAAGTTTTACAAAATATAATACATTTGCTGCACTTTAAAAATAGAACTCTTAAGCAATATACTTCAGATATTTTATACCATGCATCACCAATTAACTCATGGAAACATAGCTTTATGTTGTAGGGAGAATTAATTGATTTCAATTAGTAAAAAGTTTTTGTATTAAAGTTGGGAAATTAAAGTAAACATTCGCTTAAAGAAAATTCATTGTATTTCAAATATAATATGAATTTAAAATAATTGTGACTGATCTGAATTAGTAATACAATGTTTCATACTACTTCTAAAATAGGAATCTTCATTATATTGTTTTGATATTATTTTATCACTCCAGAGTTTCACAGGAAAGTAGGGTAAAATTGATAACATTTTCTAAGAAGTTTGTGGAAATTTAGCCTTTAAAGTACAAAAGGTATTACTAACAATATTTAGTTTTATATTTTCCTTTTTTATACATATTAATTTCTTATATTTATCCTAATGATACAAGTGTATGTAAAACGCATGGTGAACTTTCATACATACAATATATATATATATATATATATATATATATATATATATATATATATAATCTGAAAGTATTAGCAATAATTTGGACAATCACAATTACTTTAAATTAAATTTAGTTTATTTCAAAGATTAAACTATCATTATATTTCAGCAAGGTTAAATTACTTCAAAATATTCCATTTTGTTATAATCGTTACCTTAAACAACATACTTTTAAATTGTATGTATACTACTATACTAGTCTTTTGTGTTTTTCATGCCCTGGAGTCTGAAAATTTAGTTTGAGTTATTTAAATAACACATTGAACTTCTTCACATTGGTACCTCTAGCAATATTCTCCAGGATCTATATCTGGATAAAGGGAATAGTTTTTCACTCTCCTTCCTGTCTACTCTTCCTATTCTACTGCCTCAACGCTAGCTCTGTAGCAGTGTGGTTGCAGGTACATCAACACACTAGCTACACTGTCTGTGGAATCTTGAAGTAAACCCAGTTTTTTCTCTTTCCTGTTGAACATTGGCATGAATGCTATCAAACTTCTCTTCTATCCCATCCCTATTTCTTTCTGTTAGATCCTAATTCCTAGAAACATTTTCTACCTAAGACCACAATGATTACATCTGGTAGGGATGGAGATAAGTGATTCATACTATCCTTCCTGTCCTCCATTATGACTTTCGATTTTCATCAAAAGTTTGCTGACAACCTGCTTACAGCTGACCTTCTTCACACCTCAACTTCATTCACTAGAGATTCCAACTCCTGGTAGAGACCAAGGACTTACTTAGCCATTTCTTCTCTCTCTCTCTCTCTCTCTCTCTCTCTCTCTCTCTCTCTCTCTCTCTCTCTCCATGGGTTTATATTTAGCCTGGATTAGCATTGAGCTCACTATGCTAATCCAAGAATAAGCTTAAACTTTCTGACCCTTCTGCCACCCGTCTCTCAAATGCTAGGATNCTCTCTCTCTCTCTCTCTCTCTCTCTCTCTCTCTCTCTCTCTCTCTCTCTCTCTCCCTCCCTCCTCTCCAAATTGTTGTTTTACAATGCAGTCTACTTGAAAGATCCCCTTTTCTTAACATACCTTTAAATTCCTGTGTTGCTATCCTCTTGATTTAGCTCTTTCCTGAAGCCCTTCTTAGTCATTTCTCTTAGCCCGCTCTTTCATTTTGCTATCGATCAGTCTAAAGAAGCACCTTCTATCAGGCAACCCACAGACACCACACAGACTAAGAGCAGGAAACAGGATCTAAAGAACAGAGCACCCACCCAACAAAGACAAGGCCATATATTCAGACTCTAAACACCCCAACCATCAATAACCATAGCAAAAAAAAAAAAAAAAAAACATTCAGAATAATGTAATCTCGTTGCCATCATAGGCATGGAGAAACACAATATAGCTAGAGCACAAAAACATTAGCTGCAAATTAGCAGCTATTAATATATTCAAGGATCTTAATGAAGATGTGAATAAATCCCATATTTGGCAATGAAAATAAGTTAACCAGTTCCAGAGTCAAACTTCAAATGATAATTACAGTAAGAATGCATAGATAAACTGACCCTCTGAGGAAGGAGAGTGAAAACCCTCAGCAACCTTAGCAGTATTGCAAACTGAAACCCATAAAGCTGTCACACTCATAACATTTGAGCTGTAAAGAAACAAGCATTACTTTGTGTGAAGAAAGTGTCATCTTCAATGCTATATTACACACATTAAATAATATATCTTTATATAGTGTCACATTTATGAAACATAGACCACAGGGGTATGTTAAAGGAATGAAGCTGGAGAAGTTTCTGCATTATCCTTTTCAGTAATGTGCTCAGGGATTTTGTGGTTTTATTTTTCTTCTTCTAACTTCAATATTGTGCTCTGTCAGCAAAGATGCTTATTTACAAAAGGGAAATATTTCCACCAGAGAATACAATATAACTCCTATTGAAATAAAAACCATAAACACCCCAAGCTTTTCAGGATCTTGTTGTCAAGGGGGAGCAGGAAAAAAAGAGTTACCACACTACTAGGAATAATGGACTCTGATCTTCAGAAGAACAGAGGCACACATTTAAACATTGAGGACTGGGATGAATCAATTTTGTCTAAGTAATTCACTTGGGATCAAAGTCTGGGTATTGATTTTTTACTAATGCATACATAGCATCAAAACACTTCAGAACTCTCAAATATAAAAAATATATGTCGTATCTCCATATAATAATCAACTGAGACCAACAGATCTGAGGCTATGACTTTAGAAAACTTAAAATTTCTACCATAAAAAGTGGATGATAAAGATTAATTGATTATAGTGATTTTTTAAAATTTATGTTCTATTTTCCCAGAGAGGAAAATCTCACTAAAATCTGGAGAAAATGTCCCCAGAAACCATATAAAACATGTAAATTGGGAAATACCAGAAAGGTTTTATGTAACATGTGCTCGAATTTCATCTCAGGAATAAAAATCAAGGTGTGCAGTGAAAGCTCTGTAGACCTACAGCACTCAGCTTCCAATTCCATATTAACAGCACTGCACATGAATGCCATCAATAAACATGCCCAATTGGATGGTGAAAATTCTAAGTGGCCTCAATCATACACATAAAAAAACAAAAGTGGTGGCCATTCCCAAGAAGAATATACTAATTGGTTATCCAGTGCCAAATAGTCATTCCTGAGTACATATATGCTAGGAAAATTGTAGAGACATAAAAGAATATATTTAGCAATGTATATGTGTACTTATATGCCTATATGTATATATAGATACATATAAAAATACATATACATATATATGTGTGTATGTGTGTGTGTGTGTGTGTGTGTGTGTGTGTGCATGTTGCAATAACAAAAAGAATCATGAATTTGAAGAAGACTGAGTAGTGGTATATTGGAAGATTTGCAGTGAGAAAAGGGAAGGGATTAATCTTGAAATTATATAGTATTATCAAAATAAAAATAATTGATTTCTATTTTTAAATTTATTCTTTTGCCTATATTATATTCCAGCTGCAGTTCCTCTACCCTCCAAACTCACTACGCTTCCTAGACATTCATCTTCCTTCTTTTGGTCCAGCAAATGGCAGACCTTACATAAACATAAATATGACATGGAATATCAAGTTGCAATAAGAAAAGATACCTCCTCTCATATTAAGGCTGGACTTGGCAAGACAATAGCAAAAAAGGGGTCCTCCTCACTCCTAATATTATGAATCTCACAAGAATATCAGGCTATACAACTTGAGGGCCTAGGTCAGGCACTTAGTTGATTCTGTGGGTTTTCTTGTGGTATCCTTGAATCCTCTCACTGCTTTCTCCCCCATTCTGCAGAATACCTGGAGCACCACCCAATGTTTTACTGAAGATCTCTGTATCAGTTTCTATCCATTGCTGGATGAAGCCTCTCTGATAGTGACTGACATTAATGCTAGACTCCTGTTTACTAGTTCAGCAGCATAGATTTAGAAATGATTTCATTGGTAGTTTTTGTTTTGTTCTGGAACCTATATTATTTTATCCTAGGTCTCAGGTTTATCCAACCTCTAATTCCTGGAACTCTGGACTAGTCATTGATTAGCCACTCAGATGATTTCTGTACCACTATTTCCCCAGCAAATATTGCAGGCAGGACTAATGTAGGTCAAATCTTTTGTGGATGGGTTGGTGTTCAAACTCCTCCACTGCAAATCTTGTGTTATTGTAATAGATGCCTCGTTCAGGTTTTATATACCCATTGCTAGAGTCATACTTGTAGCTTTCTGGGAGTTTCCATTTCACTAGATTTTTAGATTGTCCCTGAAATGCATCAGTGACCTTTAAGTCTCCCAGTACTCTCTTCCTCCATCGTCCCCTCAGCTGATCCCTCTTGTTCATATATATATATATATATTCTATTTTCCTTTTCCAGGGAGATTAATGTGCTTCCCCTATGTCCTCCTTGTTATTAAACCTCTGGATTACAGCATGATTTTCTTTTACTTTACATCTAACATCCACTTATAAGTGAGAAATTACGATGTTTCTCTTCCATGCTCACTCAGGATAATTTATTTCTAGTTCAATTCATACATCTGCAAATTTTATAATATTATTATTAACAGTTTAGTAATACTCTAGTCTGTAAATATATTGGATATTACGAGTAAAGCTTCTATGAACATTGTTGACCAAGTGTCCTTGTGGTAGGATGGAGCTTTCTCTGGATATATGTACAAGAGTGGTATAGCTACGCTTTGAGGTAGATTGATTCCCAATTTTCTGAGAAATAGCCTCAATGATTTCCTATTCCGCACTTTCTCTTCTATCAGATTCAATGTATTTGTTTTCATATTGACGACTTTGATGCACTTATACTTGAGTTTTATACATGATGATAAAGTATAATATGATATAATAAAATAATATGATATAATATAATAGAAAATAATATAAATATAGGTAGATGTGAAGCATTCTACATTAGAATAGCATTATTTGTTTAAAATGCTTTCTTCCTTCCATTGTAAAATTTTGGCTTCTTTGTCAAAATTCAGGTGTCCATAGATGTGTAGATTAGCATATCTCTCTTCTGTTTGATTTTACTTATAAACCCGTCAGTTTTATGCCAGTACCATATGATTTTTATTATTTTAGCACTATAGTTGAGCATGAAATCATGGGTGATGATTCTTCTAGGGATTCTTTTAATATACAAGAGTGTTTTAATTATCCTGGGTTTTGAGTTTTTGATGTGAAGTTTTGTATTTTTCTTTCAATGTCCATAAGGAATTGTTTTGGAATTTTGATAGTAATTGTGTTTGAATCTGAAGATTGCTTTCCTTAGGTGGCTATTTTTACTATGTTAATCCTTCTGTTCCATGAGCATCAGGGATCTTTCCACCTTCTAATATCTTCTCCAACTTCTCTCTTCAAAGACTTGAAGTTCTTACCATGAAGGTCTTTCACTTGCTTGGTTAGAGTTTGCCCAATATATTTTATATTCTTTGTATCTATTTTGAATAATGTTGTTCCCCTGTTCTTTCTTTGCCCATTTATAATGTTCATATAATAAGGCTACTGATGGTTTTTGAGTTAGTCTTGTTTCCATTTACTTTGCTGACAATGTTTGTCCGCTGAAGGAATTTCTTGAAGGAATTTTTTGGATCACTTATGTATGCTTTCATATCACCTGCAGGTAGAAATTATTTGATGTCTTCATTTCCAATTTGTATCCTTTTGATCTCCTTCAGTTTTCTTATTGCTCTTACTAGAGCTTTAATTTCCATGTTTAATTAAATGCATAGAGTGGAGAGTTTTTATTTGTCTTAAACTTTAGTGAAATTGCTTTGAAGTTCTCTATATTTGATTTGATGTTGTCCATGAGTTTGCTGTAAGTTTCCTTTATTATGTTTAGTCATGTTACTGTTGCCCTTAATCTCTCTGAGACAAATTACCATTACATGTCTCTCTCTAACACCCAACTTCCCCCCTTTTTCATTGCAAAATTTGAATGTTATTAGTTTCAGAGGGAAATCAACCTTTTTATATCACAAGGAAGCATAAAACTTTAAACTTGGGTTTCATATACTGAATTAAGCCCTAAGATCAGATATTTATAATATACATACTAACTTTTGATGAAGAGAACATGGAGAATTATTTAACATCCATATTGGGACTGGTGATAATGTGTAGAACCATTAATGTATGTGTGTGCACATGTATATTTAGGTAGGCATGCCTGTTTGTGCACTGGTGTAAAGGCCAGTGATTTAGTCTGTTCTAAATTGTTCTAATTGTTCTCCATCTATTTTTGACACACTGGCCTGGACACTTGTCCATGATTTATGTATCTTTTCCCCCTCTAACTACACAACACGAAGTACAGACACATTTTGTGGCCCTGGATTTCACAGATGTCTGGGTCATATGTAATTCCTTTCTGTATGAACTCAGGATCTCATGCATAGGTGGTAGGCACTTCATACACCAAGCTTTCTTCTCAGCCGTGAGATCTCTTTCTAAATGGATACATCATAGAAATGAGTATAGACTTTTAGCAAATAATTATTTAAGTTTTGAGTATACAAAATTACTATTGCCTTGAAGGAGAATATGGAGACATGGTCAAACATGGATTTCTTCTTTTGCCATGTCTTCATATCAAGTGTCTATGGTGTAACATACCCTCATTGTGACTTGAATGTGTTGCTTATTTTACAAATATTATGCTTATTAAACTTGTGCTGAGTACTTTTTTATCATTTATAAGCTCCCTCAATCAGGACATTTTCATTCATTTTTAGAGTCAGCGATAGAAGTACTTAAATGGCAGGACATGATCAACTAAATATGAGGAGCATGTGTAAGGTAAGACTGAATAAAATAGTATAGTGCCACATTCATATATGTTACATCACTTCACCTTACCTGGAATGCTTATATACTAAGAAGTAGATATTTTAAAGAACACTTTGGATAAGTGGAACTGAAGTACATATGTAAAGTGGGAGCAAATATTTAAATAGCCAAGCATTGGAGTCTTCAAGTACAGTGAGAATGACAATGCCTTTACAGGATTTAGTAGCTATATTTACCTTTAATCTTTAACTGCAGAATCTCTGTTTGAAATTCAAATCACTTTTAATAACAGCACAGCACTATCTCTGAAGGACCACTGAGTCTTTCAGTCAATCTTTATACTTCTAATCAACCCATCCATACTCAAATATTCACACTTCTAATCCTCAAAACAAAATATGAAATTTGGATAAAAATAGAATGTTGGAAAAGAAATAACTCTTAAATACAAATAAACTATGTTAACCACTTTTCAATCTTGAAAGGAAATAATTAGAGTTCAAGTATAAGTGAACCTCTTAAAATACAATTGCAAGATGATAGGTTATTGGCTTGCAAATCTGTTAAAGAGCTTTAGCTTTGGAGTGTGCTGTGCTACCTCTACTTATAGACACCAGACACTGATGTTAGTGAATTTACAGCAGCAGCTTACCATAGATATTAACTGCCTTTTTCTCTTCAAGAACTGACTTTAAAGTAAAAGACTTAATGACAAAAATGTACGAATTGACGTACCATGATTGTATAATATGCTGAATATATTAACAATGTTCAGTCTCATTAAAATTGGATTATGCATGCATATAACTCTCTGTGTGGATATCTATGTTGTAACCACAGTTTTAGTTTTGAAACAATACAATTTAGTGCAAAATGACAAAAAGTTGTTAAAATAAACCTGATGTGTTGCTCAGTAGTAGATTACGTGCCTAAATTAGAGTTGCCAGTGCCTCAATATAGAAAAAATTAAAAAAGAATTACATGAAATTTCCCATGAAAGGAAAAACAATCTCCTATACATAATTCTTATTAAATCTCTTAAACTTACTTTTTTGTTTGTTTGTTTGTTGCTGTTTTTTTTTTTTTTTTTTTTTTTTTTTTTTTTTTTTTTTTTTTTGAGACAGGGTTTCTCTGTGTAGCCCTGGCTGTGCTGGAACTCACTCTGTAGACCAGGCTGGCCTAGGATTCAGAAATCTGCCTGCCTCTGCCTCCCAAGTGCTGGGATTAAAGGCATCTGCCACCATGCCCGGCCTTAAAATTTACATTGTTATAAGGCATAAAGAACTTAACATATTTTCTCTTGTCACTGTGTTTGTGTGTTTTATGTGTTTGTGTTACTTGATACACAGCCATGGTATATAGATTTACAGTTAACCATTTTTAGTCATTCTCTGTATATAGCTGTATGACACAATCATATATATGATTGTATAATCTATAATGTGGATAATATATTATTATTTCATTTTGAGCTATTTCTTATTCTATAAATGATCTCTATTTCTTATGAACTTTCTGACTTTTTCACTCCTCTTTACTATTTTGAAGACTTTTTTGAGTTAAGAGTATAATTCCTTTCTAATGTAGTACCAATGAATCAGAGGAACTAATCTCTCTACACTAGGAATTTCAAATTCTGATTTAAATTGTTCCTGATATAACTTGTAATTAATGTTTTGATTTTTCTTTTACTCTAAATTGTTGGGAGAGACAGTTGGAATTCGGGGTTATGTAGAGGGTAGTGAAAAAAAAAAAAAAAAAAACCTAGTGAAGTGGAAAGTTCTTGGAATCTATGAGGAAGACCTCAGTGAAGAGCCTTCCTAGTGGAGGACATGGAGTCTGAAATGAAAACCTTTTGTAGCCAGGCAAGGCTCCTGCTGGTGAGACTGGAATGCATTCAGTTGAATTGTTTGTTAGAGGACTCCTAGGAAGATCCTGAGAAACAACCCAGGCTGTTGCTAGGACAGAAGATTGCCCTCCAGAATCTGACAATAGAACTCCATTTTCAAGGACAATGTTAACACAGCTCATTGAATGCTGAGAGATCAAACTGAGGCCTCAATGGAGCCTCCAGGCCTACGTTATATTCTCTTTGGTTTGGAAGGTACTCTACAGGAAAAGGAAAGCAAAACCTAGAAAACACTGCCGCTGTAAAACCCTTGTCATACAATCTTTCCTGCTTACAAGACGTGCTGGGGCAGTGGTGGTACAGAAATTATGAGATTGGCCAACCAACATCTGGTTTATCTTGAGGCCCATGCCACATGAAGGAGCCCGTGTCTTAACCTCTCTAGAAAGCCATGGAAAAGAGACTGGATACCTCAGAATCTTTCTGTAGAATCACATACTACTGGAAAAAAAAAAAAGGTCAATAAAATAATTCCTATTAATATTCAGATCTCTTTATATGTTGGTGCCTCATCCAGTTGACATTAGAGAGGCTTCCTCTGGCGGAAGATTGGAGCAGGTTCAGAGACTTACAGCAACACTTTATGTGGAGAGTCTGTCTTGGAGCCCTCCTCAGAGCCCTCAGAGAACCCCACAGAAAAGGAGGAAGAAAGATTATAAGGCTAACAGGATATGGTGGAGGATACCAGGAGAACATAGTTCACTGAATCAACTAAGTAGGGATCATATTGGCTCATGAGATTGAACGACAAAGCACACTATTTGCATCAGGTCCTCCTCATATATGTCATGTCTAGTGCCTTGGGGTTTTTTTGGAACTCCTAACAGTGGGTTAACTCAAGGTTCATACCACAATAGATTATGCCTTCAACTGCCTAGATGACATGGATTTAGAGAATGGATAGCCCACAGAAATTGAGCAGAATCAAACACAACTGGAAACAAGTTAATGAAATAGTAACTAATGATATTCAGCTATTCATATGGATTAGTGTTTAATCAGGGAGCAGGCTTATCTCTATTTTTTTCCTCCTATTGGGTTACATTGTCCAGTCTGGATGTGAGGGTTTTCGTCTCACCTTAAAGTGTCTTATTTTGTTGTGTTTGGTTTATGTCTTTTGAAATCTTGTGCTTTTCTGAATGGAAACAGTGGACAGAGGTAGAATATTTGGGGGACAAGGGAGGTGTGTGTGTGTGTGTGTGTGTGTGTGTGTGTGTGTGTGTGTGTGTGTGTAAGTGGATATAGAAGGAATGGAGAGAGAAGAACCTATGGTGTGAATGTATTTTATGACAGAAAAATCCATTTTCAATATTATTTTAGTTGGGGCAGTAATTGTTTCTCATGAAGATTTACTCTTTTCTCTAGAATATGGCTAAATGACATACATATTTTAGCCCAATTATTTTTATTATGGAACATCGTGGGGTTATTAAGTGTAGCATGCACAATTTATTCATGGCTACGTCATTGAGAAAAAATAGGATTTTTGTAGTTAGTATCCACTAACTGCACACACCTAGTTAATGAGAAATAAGTACTCATGAGAGCCTCCACAATGGATGATAAAACACTAGTGAATCAATCTCATACAGTTTTAGTGCATGTGTGCTGATTGAATACAAACTAAAGTTTCTAGAAAGATTAAAACTTCAATCAACACAATACCTCCATAATATTGGCCAGCAAGCAAATCTGTGAGGCATTTTCTGATTAATGATTGAAACTGTGGATCCTAGACCTTGGGTAGTGCCACTCCTGGGTATGTTATTTTGGGGTACATTTAAAATCTCTTGGTGAGCAAATTATTGTAAGTAATTTGTAAGGAGTATTTTCCCATGGTCTCTGCCTCAGTTACTAGCTCCAAGTTTCTGGATTGGTTAAGATCCTGCCTTGATTTCTATCATTGCTATGTTGTGAGTGGGACATAAAAGGCAAATAAAGCCTTTCATTACTAGTTGCTTTTGTATTTTTAGTTATTGTATTTATCACACCAATAGAAAGTTAACTAGAATAACAACAGGTAAACATGGCTTTGGTGAACTCATAAATATAATGCTTTACTCTATCACAAAGACACTGTTTCCAAGAATTCCTTGGCAAACTAAGATTGTTGTGGAGTTTTGCCTTTTCTACTACGTGCCATGAGCCTTGAGGTAAAAGTTAAAGTATAAATGTCATATTCTAAGTGGAGAACTGCTTGGTCACTTATTCTTGGCACTTTGAGCAGTTATAAATCTCAGTATTAACCACATCCCACTATAACAAAAAGTATTTAAGTGAAGTATCAGGAAACATTAATAGATATAAACATAAGATGAGAAGGCAATGTGATTGAGAAGGCAATGTGATACTAAAACCATTTAGCAAAACACCAATCACAGGATCTCTTCTAGGGCATAACACCAGGTTTATGACTGACAAGAAAGAAACCCCTCCATGGAGCAGGTTTCAAATCCTATCAGAATATGTCTAATTAGTCCTGTAAATGTCACACCAATATTGGAAGGATTGGGCCTTTTTCAAGGCAGAGCATTTTTTTTTTTTAATCTCATGAAGTATATAGAACTTGCTAGTATGTGGACGACTTATGCTCACAGCAGGGTACATAGAACGTTTTAACATTACAGAAGACACACAGCAAGGAGTAAATTCTCACTCAGCTCTAAGTTGATTACTCAATGACTTGCAACTCAAGATTGCAGTATTTTCATCAATAGAGCCTTAATATCTCATTGTAGTGTGAAACCAAACCCCTTGGGAATAGCATATAATTTTTTAGGAAGTACATAATACTCACTGACCAGCAGCAGTTTATGAAGGTGTTTTCCATAACTGGTACAGGAATTTAAGAATAGCATTGTATGGTTACTAAGAGTGTCACTGTGTAATTATACATGGTACATTGAAATATTTGTTTGAAATATCCTTTTAATTTACTTGTGAACTAATAGTTTTCCATAAAGTTTATCCTTGATTTTCATTTTGCTTATACCTTCCAGTAACTCTGTCTTTGCAACCATCATCCGTATGCCTACTTAAAGCTTTAAATATCTGGTAAACACCATCTCTACATTAATATCATATGTATGTTGCTATCTTCATTTTATAAAGTCTCCTTTATTCCATTCTTTCCCAGTTAAGAAGCTTCCTCCGATCTGCTTCCATAATTACAAAATATTAACAGAGAAGAAAAATAATCCCCATTGTATTCAGACATGAAGCAAAATGCCTAATTTTATGGAAATTTCTGTTTGGGGAACAATTAAAAACTGCTTAAATTCTATTAAATAGAAATTTCCATAGGCATTTAAAAATATGAGAAACAAAATACCAAAATAACATTTGATTTTTAAAGTTTATTTTAATTTCTTTACTTATTCACTTTACATTCTGCTCACTGTCCAACTCCAGGTCTCCGCTTCCCACAATTTCCTCACCCCTCCTCTTTTTCTCTGAGTTGGTGGTCCCCCCACAGGTATCTCATTAATCTGGCTCTTTAAGTCTCTGTGAGACTAGGAGCTTCCTTTCCCACTGAGACCAGGTAAGGCAGACCAGCTAGAAGAACATATCCAACATACAATATTTGGAATAACCCCCATTCCAGGTGCTCAGTACTCAAATGCAGAAAAAGGTTCACATCAGTATATCTACTACGAATGTGAGGGAAATAATAGGTCCAGCTTCTGTATGTTAGGAATTCCTCGGAAAGACCAACAGAGTCAACTAACTTGTACCCTTGGATCTCTCAGAGCCTGAACCAAATACCAGTCTTAATCAAGTATAACTCATTTTTAAATGAATTTATTGACTGCTCTTCTGATTTTTAGCAATACTAGCTAATAAGAGCTATCTCTGTAGATATGTAATAACTGAGTTCATTTTTAAGTTTTAATATAGTATTATTTGTAATTCTGATTAAAACTCTATACTGAAATTGCACAAAGATTCTAGTTTTGTAAAAAAAAAAATATATGAACAATTTTAATGGAGTACAAGATACCATAGAATTTAAATACGTAACATACTTTACGTACAATTGCCAGCATAATAACTGAATATCATATAGTCATATTGAAGTAATAAGTGAAATTCCCAATGACAAATGAATTTAATATCAACTAAATTGGCATAATACCTGTCAGATATATTTAAGATATAAGGAATTTCATAATATGGCTTAGTCAAGAAAAGCCAATGCCCTGAGATCTTCCATTGGAAAGACAGTAATTATAGTATACTGGAGCAAGGAATGCATAAGGCTAACTGTGAACAATTTCATAGCCTATAAAAGACTTTTGTTGCACTGATAACTTCAGTAATTTCTTCTCCACTTTACATTTGCTATGTGGAGAACACACAGCCTTAGAACTCTCTTCTTACAGGAATGAATCAGGAGTAATATTCAGGATTCAGCAATTGAATCTGGCATACCACTCTTTTAATTAAAGTAAAAAGTACTTCATTTAAGTACTAAGAAAGATTGTCTGGTAATGAGCTTAACTATAATGTTTAAAAGACAAAATGCAAATAACTGCTTTTATTTACTCAATTATACTTTAAGAATGTGGAACAGTGTAGAAAGCTAAGTAAGATACAAGTAGGAATTATCTATAAGAATGAGGTAAAATATTTCAACAAATGTAAAATAATATGGTGTGTGTAGTAGTAGTAGTAGTAGTAGTAGTAGTAGTAGTAGTTTTGCAAGGGTATATGAACACATATGCAAAGTATGCTCTGCTATACAATTTGCAAGCCAGAGGTCAACTTTGAGTTTACATCTCAAGCAACGAAAAAATTACCTTTTGAGTCAAAATCTCTCAGTCAACATACCATTTAGTTTCAGCTAATCTAGGTAGCTTAAGAGCCACAGAAATCTACCTGTCTGTGTTCCTTGCATTGCTGAACTTACAAGTGTGCAGCACAATGGCTGGCTTTCTAAATAGGTTCTGGGACCTGTATTCAGGTTTTTTTCTATGTATTTTACTTGAAAATTGCATGTTCCAGAAATTGCATGTTTAAGAAATCATAGTAGAAATTCAAAAGGATATTCTCATTTTCTATGGATAATAATAAAAACTTGTTTTTGAAACAAAAAACAATGTGTAATAGGATCAAAGATGTAGTTTTGTGTTTATGTATGCATCTGTGTCTTATATGTGTATATGAACTACATGCCTACCTACATAGAGACAACACAGAACTGGAGAATAAAAATAAATAACATCAATGAATAAAGATAAATAGAACTTCACCACATTGAAGTCTCATGCAGAGAATAACAGCAAACTTTGTTTTAAGGGCCGGACCAGCAGATTATTATATAGCATTGCAGGCAACTTTAGAACTTACACTGAAATTATCTGCACATTAAGGCGAAAATGTATTTTAGAATATATTATGTTCACACAGCTTTAATTACTTGACAATAAAATTTTATTGTGAAGCTTTTTAGTATTGTAACAGATGTCTGCATACTACTAAAATGAATGTCAGAAATTCATTGGGGAGTTATAAGATCCTTAGTTCTAAGTATGAAAAGTGCAAAACAAACAAACCACACTCATTTTTCTATCCCCCTTTCCCTCATTTAGTTATTTTTCATTATCATTCTGAGTAAGGTAATTCTCTCTCTCTCTCTCTCTCTCTCTCTCTCTCTCTCTCTCTCTCTCTCTCTCATTTTAGATGTTAGTTTTGAAACTAAAAATGTATGTGTTTTATTTTCAATACCAATAGAGGTCAAGAAGATAGTGAGTAGTCTTGGAATACAGAGTATAAATCAGTAGTATACAGGGGTAAATTGGGAGTAATGGATTGTGAAAAACTAAACTCTGGTAGGGGATATAAGAAGAAAGTAGAGGAGATATTGGAAGAATGCATAATCCTAAATAACTTTCAAAATGCTCAAGTGGGAACATAATATTGTAGATTTATAAAACTTATAAATGCACAACATTAGAGTATTTGAAATCTAGTTATCCAATAATGCCAGCACTATACATTATATACAAACCAAAGTCCCAGTGACAGTATTAAATGTCCTCTTCTGGAGTTGTAGACTCAACTACTCACATTGACCTGCTGAACATTACATGTGTGTGCTATTGCTGTTGTCTATATTCTATAATTTGTTAGTAAGAACTTACTTTTGAAGAAGCCACATACTTGAATCATACAACATGGGGAAATCAAGCTGTAATTCATCTGTAAACTTCACACATACTAGATAGCTTTCATAATGCTCAAACTTGTTATACATACTACTGAAGAGGAAGCATAATGATAAGCCTTGTTCCACAGTGAATCCATTGGCTACAGTAAGGGCCAGCCTGTCAACATGTTTGCTCATAAAATAGTGGCATAAATAACATATTTAACATAAAGTAACCAAGTACATTCTGGTTGGATTTAATGCTTATTATACATGGTAAAACTCATATCTAGAACTTCTATGGGGACCAAAATATATAGGTAGAAATGTCAGGTGCCCTAGAGGAGAATCTACCACTACTATACTGCTAACCTGACATAGTATTAAATAAATTCCTGATGATTTATAATAAACCTATGGACTAGTGTACTGGTCAGCCATAATCAGAGATGCTTCTTATTTTATAGCAGATGATAATTAACACAGAGGCCCACAAATAGTCACTATGCAGAGAATAAAAGTTCAAAGAATTTACAGCCTTACTGGGACATATATTTGACAGCTCACCCTTCTAAGGTTCAAGAATTATTGAAATGTATGGCACACAGAGGTTGTAGGAACTAGAGGATCATAGGTGACTTTCTAAGAAATAGTGCTGTCAAGACAGAGCCAGGCAATTAAATCAGTGTTTGTGACTGTGTACATAGAGTGCTAGACTATTTACATCTCTCTTATCCAATGAAAATATATGCAATTTAAAGTGCATTCCTACGCTGGAACTGTACTTCTGGTGTTTTATTACAAGTTCTCTCCACAGTAGATCCAACTATGCCCGAGGACTCTTTGAAAAAGCTTAGATGTATTCTTTTTCTATGTTTGGCAAGAATAAGACCCTTGGACTCAACTATGGAATGTCCAAATTCACTGATAGAAACTGCAGTAGCAAAGGTCATGCATAGGTCTGCAGCAGGTCCTCTGTCCTCTGAGTATACTTTACAGCTATTAGCTTCCTAATTTTATCAGACTCTTTTCTGGGAGAACAAGTCAATCTCTGACTCCTGTGCCTGCTCTTGGGACTCTTCTACTTGGGTGCCCATATCCAATTTTAATTTGTCAATTTTTGCTTTATCTTGTTATATTTTATTTTGTCACATTAAAAATATAAATTTTTAAGATTCAAATATAATTACATCATCCTTATTTTTCCTTTATTCCCTCCAACCCCTCCCATGTATAATAACCTTTGCTTTCTTTGAAAAATTCAACTAAACACTTATTTTTTTTCATGAAAATATAATGTAGTCTTAAACATTCTAACATGAGAAAACTTAAGTAGAGCTGGTCATGTCAGAAATTATATTATATAGACATATTACAAATCATAAATATGTGGTAACTACTTAAATTAATGAAAGCTTTAGTATACTAAATACACATTTAGTATATAAGAGTAACTAAAATTCACTGATGCTCCATACTCTAGTGATGAATAATGTAAAACATATAATTAAAATTTAAATAGTATAGCACTTCAATTGGTTGTCCAATACCAAATTTGCAGTTTTGAAAACATCCATATGAGTTACATTATACAGACTGAGCAGGTTAAATTTACAATATATGTGTATGTAATATATGTGTATACACACACACACACACACACACACACACACACACACACATATGTAATAGCTGAACAAAAAGTCTATGAATTTTAGAAACCACAAGGGAATATATCTGAAATAAATGGATACAAGAAAGGAAGGGGAAATATTTTAATTATATTATAACCTCAAGAGTAAACAGAAAACATTTTAAAGAAAATACTAAAGAATGCCTTGTAGAGAAAAGAGTTCCACATCTTGGAAGGAAAATGAAGCAGGGAAACAGGAAACTAAATAAAATTACAAGATAGGGGACTAATCAAGGTGCGCCACAAACTCCCAAAGCATTATACTTCTGCAAATTCTACCTAAAGTTCAGCTAGCTATAGAGAGGTGACAATCACTTATTTAGGTAGTGACTTTAATTCCCATCTGTCCCCACTTATTACAAATAGGAGTCCTGACTACTATGATACTCTATTTGAAAATAAATTCTCTAATCATATCTGCATATGGTGGAATTAAATAAATATGTCTTAGTTATAAGTCCTATATTTTAAAACAGATAAAGAGCCTGTCTTTCTGTACTTAGGATATATCTTTGTGAAAACTATGCATATGAAAAGAAATTATTATGGCAAACATGATAAGGTGCTAGCAGAAAAATATACTTTATAACTGTATGTTATTTTTGTTTGTCCATTTGTGTGATTTCTTATTTAGCTGTTGTTTTTATTTTTTTGGATATATGTAAATTATCTTTACTATGCTGACCTTAAAGTCTTGTGACTTGTTCTATCTAATTAAATATGTGTAGAATGAGAAACACATAATCCCTCTAGAACATAAAACATTCAAGTTTAGCTTTTCTTCAACACATTCTTCATTCCTGGTTTTAAAACATGGAGAAGGTTCTAAAACAAAACTCTTCATGAACCTTATTTTTTTTTTTGGAATAATATCAGTAAAAACATAATGTTGAGAACATTCTCTGAGTTCTTTATAGTATTGTTTTCTGAAAGATAAATATCCCCATAAGTCTTTTCATTTTAATTATTATTTTTCATATATCTTAAACATTTTTTCCCTTCTCCAAACTCCTCTCAGCTCTACCCCATCAGCCTAACAAAATATATTCCCTTTCTATGTATCTCTGTCTGTATGTGTTTCTGTGTCTCCATCTCTCTGTTTCTGTCTGTCCATCTAACTGTGTCTCTCTCTGTTTCTCTCTTTTTCTCTCTTTCTTTCTCTAGGACAGAGAAGTTAAGAAAACAACCACCACAACAAAAGAAAACCCACAAGCACAATTATCAAAATAGACAAAACTCAATAAGACAAAAAACGTCCAAACAATAAAGTACAAAACATAAGTCTACAAAACGTACCATTAAATTCCTTTTTGTTTGCCCACTACATCTTGACATGAAGCCTGCCCTGTATTGTAGTTAATAAACTCAATGATACTTTATTACAAAACTGATTTTTTTCATTGCCAACATTATCAAGTGTGCATAACCTCTTGTTTAGACACAGAATTTTGTCTAATATTCTTTTTCTCAAGGCTGAGTGAAGTGAGAATATCTAAGTTCATTGGATTTCAGTTTTATCATATGATGCTTTTATCCAAACTGTCATATGAGAGGATGCTTTTGTGAAAGATGCACGTAGAGGATGTCTTGCTTAGAAAGATATATGGTGTTTATATGGAACTTGCCTGGTGAAAGGGCTTGTGATAGTTTGCTGAAGTGAGTGCTTGAGAAACAAATGATGGCTGGAAAGAGTATAAATACAATGCAACAGACAGTGAACCATGTTCTTATAATGATTTTCCTTGAAACTCTTTGCTGGTCATCATTGGGCTTCTCTGATACTGGTCTTCACTGAGAACATTTACATTGGTTTGTCTTGAATTATCACTGATCTTCGCTTGTGACTTCGCAGAGAGAAAAGATCCAAATAATTTCTGGTGATACTCCAGCTCCTTCTTCCTGTTTCCACAGACATGTGCAGTTCAGCAGAAACTCGTGGGGTTTTATTGTTTTGTTTTGTTTTTTGTTTTGCTTTTGTAATTTTTTTTTTCTGGATTGAGTCCCTGCTACTGATTCATGTTTGGTGTTTGCTGAGTCTACTGGACTGCTGACAAGATTGAAATTGCCTCAAATAATTATTTATAAATAGGTCCACAGCTCAAGTTTCCTATTAACTTTTCTTTTCCCTTACTTCTGGTGGGTGGAGGTCTAGAAAGGAAGGTCAGACATTAAAAACATAAAGCAAGTTTTGAAAAATCTATGCTTATAATTGAGACCCCATCTGGCTTGACCCTGTGATGCTGAGCCTACTACCAAAGTCTCAGTAAGTTCAGGTGTACTTCAATTCTCTTTTATCTGGAAGACACACTTTCCTTGAAGTCATGCATCAACTCTGGCTCTAACTTTTCTTCTGTCTCTTGTTCTATAAAGATTCCTAAGCCATGAGTAGAGGGCTTTAATGCAAACATTTAAGACTCAAATCTCTGAAATCTTTCACTGGTTACACATTGTCCAATTGTGGATCTCTTCGTTGTTCTACTATAAGAAAAAAAAAAAAAAAAAAAAAAAAAAAAAAAACTCTCCAATGTGTGTTGAGTGCTCAGTGAAGTAGCATTATACAGGTACAGAAATTTGTTGCTTGGAATTATATTATCAATATGCTCTTGAGCAGACTGGTAATATTAGGTGTTCTAAATATTTCCTTTATTTTTATTGAAATCTTTTGATAAACATTCTATTTATATGTTCATTTCACCCCAGTCCTCTCCACCTAGCCCCTAACCATCCAACTATCCATCTGTGGTTTCTGGTGGCCTGTGTCTTCCCCGGGGCTTAGGATGCTAATGGAGGTAGGACACAGGAGTTTTGACCATGATTCCCCATGCCAGTGCTGGGTGAGCTTCAGGTTATGAGAAGCCACAGGACCCTGCTCTGGGGGTGGCAGAGAGCAGTCTGAGACCCCTGGGGACTTCAAAAGCTGGCACAGGGGTTACCAGGTCTGCACAGAGGCCAGCACCATCAGGTTAACAGACTTTTGGGCACCCAGATGCCACTGGGAGCTGCTGGAGAGCTGAGAATCAGGTGGGGTCTCATGGGCTGGATCTAGGGAGAAAAGGGGGTTGATCTGGCTGGGTTCAAGGGGGAGGAGAGTCCTTGGCATGTTTGGCATGTGGCTTGGCTTGGTGGAGGCTATGCCTGGGAGTACTGAGAGGCCTTTAACTGGATACTAGAAGCAGCTCTTTGGATGAAGGCCTGTTCCATTGCTCCTCACTGCGGATCCCTTTGAAAAGAGACAGTTCATGGTTTTAAAGCATTTATTGGCATGGGAAAGAGTTGTGATGAGTAAAACACACCCCACTTTCTCAGGGCAGCCTGAGGTTAAATACCTTTTATTGGGTGTGGGGGTAGGTGCATGGGAAGGAGCACTTCATTGGCTAAGCCCTTCAGGCCTTTAGGTAACTCATTAAAATGGAGCTCTGTTTTGAGGCTATGTGATTTGTGGTCACATCCTCTACCTGTGGAGAGGCTTCAGGTGTCACCCTTATGTGACTGATGGTCACAGACCTATGGAGAGCTGCAGCCACCTGTCAGGGGCCTGGTGTCCAGGAGTATGGCAAAACACCTACTGTCCCTTGCAAGGTTATCTCCTGTGGGGTCACCTACAGGGTCGCTGGGGTTTCAAACCTAGTTCAACCAGAATCCAGGCTGCTTTTCACAGTCCCACATCCAACCATACAGCTTTCTTTCTCTTACTGTTTAGAAAACAAAACAAAACAAAATAAAACAAACAAAAACAGGCAAGCAATACACACTAAGAAAAAGCATAAAACCTTTTTTATTTTTTTATTTTTTTTTAGAAAATTGAAAATAGATCTACATGAAGACCCAGCTATACCACTCTTGGGAATATACCCAAAAGATGGCCCACCATAAACACAGGGGCATGTGTTACACTATGTTCATAGTGGCCTTATTTGTGATAGCCAGAGCTGGAAACAACCGAGATGTCCCAGGACAGAAGAATGAATACAGAAAATGTGGTTCATTTACACAATGGAATACTATTCAGCTATTAAGAACAATGGCATCCTGACTTTTGCAGGCAAATGGATGGAACAAGAAAATATACTGAGTGAGATAACTCAGACTCAAAATGAGATGAATGGTATGTACTCACGAAAACCAAATTTTAAAAAGGAACAAAAAACAAACTTACACAAACAAACAAACAAAAAACAAACAAAAAAAAAAGCACTGAGGTCAGAAAGAGTAATATACAAGCAAAAAAATGTCCTAAGTGGCCAAACAAACTAATATAAAATGAATAGTCTACAAAAATAGCATTATGTTTACTTTATTTTCGCTATCTACTTCTGGGCATGAGACCTACCTTCGACTATAGTTAATATATGCAATTAGGCTCCATTGGAGAAAACTAAATTTTCTTTTGTAAGTGGACCCCAACTGCACATAACGTGATTAGGGATGGGAGTCCATATCCATTTCCCTCTCTCAAGGCTGGGCATCTGGCAAGCATCTGATTGAAACCTTTATTGTGGAGAACTCAGCTATGCATTGCTGCCACTGTCTCTGTGATTCCATATGTAAGTCAGTTCTGCTGTGTCTGGGAGACACTGTTTTCTATGGAGTCATTCTGTGTCTTGTACACTATTTCTGCCTCCTCTGCTGCAAAGCTCCCTGAGACCCAAGGAAAGAGGTTTCCTTAATATTTCCTAAATATCATGGAGTTCTTTGTATCACTGTTTACTCAAACATGCTCTCACTATGTAATGGGACCTCATGCTTTTCAACTTCTTCCTCCAGGCCTTTTCTACTATATGATTGCTTCAGAAGTGTCTGCCTTCTTGTTATTTCCATGATTTTTTTTTTTTTTTTTGAGAGAAAAAAAGAAACCTTTCCTTATTGGGAAACAAACAGCTGACTTCTTCTTTGTGTCTGTAATCTGGATCCTGAGACTGATTATATAAACATTACAGTTAACTGATACTGTAAATCTTTTGTGGGAATAGCAAATGTAAGAATGCAGGGAGGACAATGGTAATTATAGGAATACATTGTCAACTCTCATGTTTCTAGTAATAAGGGAAGTTAAGCAAAGGCTACACACCAGAAAAAAGGTGCTACGCAAACGTAATTTAGAAGGTAGGTCACTGGCATATCAATTACTATTTGATTCCTCTTGTGCCAACTGAAGATGCTGGACACTCCTTGTTACCTCAAGTATCTAAAAGCACTGCTCTGTGTTTTTTACTACATGATTCATGGAATTGATGATCTGTGGAGAGCCATGGTCTGTATTTTGTAGTATCACCCACTGATTGCCTGAAAGGGAAGCCTTTATTTTACTTCAGAACTTACCTCACGTCCACGTAACCCATCTCTGAAGAAATTGGCACCAGCTTCATGTGTAAGATGCTTGACACTGCTTATATTTGACCTTTTCATTCTTAACATAAGATTCAGCTTCCCAAATCACTTTAAAATATTGTTGATCACACACTGGAAATCTTTATTGGGGGGGCATAATAATAAACATTCTAGAAAGCAATTATGCCTCCACTATCCTTAAATTCTGGAGCTGGGGAGAATTTACTACACCTTGCATGAGTGGGTGGCTTCTGCAATACTCATCTAAGTAATGTCAAATACATCTGATATTCTTATATGCATAAACATAGACTATACTTCTCACAAGTAGGGAGAAAAGTCTCCCACAAAAATAAATGTGATGAGTTTATCGAAGCTTAGTAATAAATGTATCTTTAATAAAATATATAGGTCACACAAATCAGGGAGAAAGTTATACCTAAGACTCACACTTGAATATCAGTATAATGATGGACAATTTAGACATACGTTAGAGTCATAGAAGGGAGAATTGATATATTTAAGAAGAAATAAATTAAGGAGTTATATCATAATTTTCTGAGAGAAAGCAAATTTTAAAAATAGTTTTATCTACTTAACTTGACATTTCTTTTATAATCCATCGCATATGAGCTACTGTGTTTTGTCACAATCAAGGACACTTTCCAACTGTTTAATGTTACAGAACATAGATAGGTTATGTAATGCAGGTCAATTTCTGAATCTTCTCTCATTAGACATCCACCACAGATGGATGGGTGAACTGGCCGAGTTGCAAATTGAAACCAGAAAACTTACTCCAAAATACCTTTTTTATTCTCGAACGTTTAAAATTTTATTCTTTGGGGTGGTCCACTGCAGTATTTAAGCACTGATGTAACATTTGCCTGTGTTGAAGAACCCCTTCCTTCCCTTCTTCTACGTCTTGAGTCTTTTCTCTGTCACTATACAACTGACATTATCCACCTGATTTAACTTTGCCTGTTACACTGGGCACATCTTCTTGATATTTACCTCAACTTCTCCATGAACTATTTGAAAATTTTATATATTTTATAAAGAAATAAAATAATATTCAAACATAACAGCATATTCAGCTCTTACTGTGTCATAGCAACACATGATACAGACATAAATAGATACTAAATTTTTACTCAGTATGAAATTTATAAGGCAAAATTCCGAACAGAAACCTTACAGTTAAAGCATTAGATTTTATATTGTTTCTAAAGAGTTCATGATGCTACCATTTTAATAATTATATATTTTAATTATACTTTTGTAAAAAAAATTATCTATTTTTGAATAGTTCTTTTATTGATATTGTTGTTTTTAGTGTTCTGTAGACATATTTTCTAGATATTAATTCTTTGTCAGTTGCATATCTATCAAAGAATTTCTTTCTCATTCTATTGGCTACTTTTTCACTCCATTGATTATTTCTCAAACTATGCAGAAGTCTTCTGGTTTCACAAAGTCCTTCTTGCCAATTTTTAGCCAATAGTTTGTTTTTATTTTTTTAAGATTTATTTATTTATTTATTGTATATAAGTACACTGTAGCTGTCTTCTGACACTCCAGAAGAGGAGTCAGGTCTCATTAGGGATGGTTGTGAGCCACCATGTGGTTGCTGGGATTTGAAGTCTCTACCTTTGGTAGAGAAATCAGTGCTCTTAACCACTGAGCCATCTCTCCAGACCCCAATTGTTTTTTTTACTAAGATCTTTCCTAAACTTGTCTGTGTTTTCTTCTAGAACATTCAGAGTTTAAGATTTTGGGTTAAGGCTTTTAAGATTCTGGGTTAAATCCATTTAAACTTGTACTTTATGCTAGGTGCCAGATAGGTGGGTAACTTTATACTTGTAGACATCAGGTTTTTCTAGCACCATTTTCTCAAAAAAGGTTTCTTTTATCCAGTGTATGCTTTTGGCACTTTTATAAAATATTAAATGGATAAATCTTTGCACATTCATGTTTCAAGCTTTGATTTTAATCTACAGGCCTGCTTGTCTGGTTTTTGTACTGGTGCCATAATGTTTTCCTTACTGTGGCTCTGTAATATATCGTGGAGCTTGGAATGATAATCCCACCAATATGCCTCATTTTTGCTCATGATTGTTTTGGGAGTCCTGATTCCTTTATGGTTCCAAAAGAATTTTAAGAGTTTGCCATATTTATGTAAAAAATGAAATGAGGCCTTGTTAGTAGCTTTACTGAATCTAAAAATGGCTTTCAGTGGGAAAGTGATTAAAGTAATTTTTAAAACAATATTAATGTGCCCAGTTATATCCAGTCAGTAAGGATGGCATGTCCTTCCATTTTCTAAATATTTTCTCTATCTCTTCAGAAATTTAAAGTTTTCATTGCAGAGTTCTTTTCTTTAATTAGGTTTGTTAATAGATATCTTGTTTTCATTAACACTATTGTGAAAAAGATATTGCCCTGATTTCTATCTCTGCATGTTTGTCATTGGTATTCAGAAAAGCTATGGATGATGTAAGTTGGCTTTGTAGTCTCCTTTATTACCACAATTATTTCTGAAGTTTCATGATCAAAATTTGGATCTCTATGTATATTTCTGTACATATGAATAGTTTGATTTTGTCTTAGCCTAATCAGAATAGTGAAAAAAACAACAATAACAACAACAAAAAAACAATAACAAATGCCAGGGGTTGAGAGCAAAATAGGGAAAGGGAAGTGAACCCTCATTTACAGTTTGTTATTGAGAAATTTTAAACTGGCCAAAACAATAAAGGGGTTAGTTTTGAGAATTCGCAAAAAGCTAAGATTATATTTTTCATATCACTCAATGGTACGACTTTCTGAATATGCCAAAAGGACTTCACATCCTGCTTCACAAATATTTCCTCAACATGTCTATTGTCACTATATTCACAATTACACTGTTCAGTGTAAAAAAATAAAATCTGAGTAAATACAATTGTACAGCTCAGTGTTAAAAAAGAAAAAATAAAATCATGAGAGAAGCATGTAAATGAACGGAACTAGAAATGAATAAGGTAACCAGCCCGAGAAAGACGAATGTTGCAGTCTCTTTCTTACCAAGGCTCTGAACTCCAAGTCCTGAGTTTTGAGTGTCTAACCAGGAATAGCAATAGAAACCAGGAATGCAAAGGGGGAGCATGGTAGACAGAAGAAATAGACAAGGAACTAGGAAGCTGCACATGAGGAAAGGGAGAATGAGTCACAGGAGGGGCTTTTATTACAGAGTGGGACAGATAATCACAAAAGGAGAAAGGTTGATAAAATAATAACAAGGATGACCCAAAAATTCAAAAGGAATTATGCTATTAACTATAAAATACAATGCATTTAAATATGTGAACACACACACACACACACACACACACACACACACACAAACACACCAAACATTTTAATTAAAATTTTGCCATGAATGCTGAACATACTTTCTCTAAGATCCATATATTATTTAAGAAAACCCCCAACACAAGGCATGAGAAATACCCTTTTGAAATTTTGGTCAGTGTTGTTGGTCAGATTCTCAAAATAGTGCCACTGCCCTTAGTTTTTATCTATAGATCAAACATAAATCACTATTGCTGAAGACACCATATTTTTTGACATAGGGCATAGAGGACATAAGCTGGATCTGACCTTATAAAATCATCTCTGAGGCCTATCATTTTTAGTAGCAGAAGGCACCATAGAAGCTTACAAGGAAGAAAAGCAACCAATTGTCCTACCCAGCTATTATGTCTATGAGCAATGTCAATGATCAGTCTGGCATGGAGACACTAAAAATGCTGTAAGACCGGGGCATGCAGACTTTGGTGAAACCAACATATCTTTATATGCCTTTGAGGCCTGCTCAACAAGAGGAAAACAATGCCTGGTGCTAGAAAACTATCCAAATTGGGTCTTAGATGGCAATCTCCATAACCACTGTCTTGATTTGAATGAGAATGCCCCATCATTATATTTGAATACTTAGCTAAAAAGCACTTTGAAAGAATTCAAAGAATTCTTTGAAAGAATTAGAATGATTAAGATGTGTGACATTGTTAGAGGAAGTGTGTCACTGAGAGCAGGTTTTCAGTTTCCTATTGCTTATGCCAGACCCAAACTTTCTCATTGCCTATTGTTTATGGATCAGTATCTATTTCTCAGTTACTTCTCCAGCACGCTCCCTGCCATGATGATAATGGACTAAGCCTCTGAAAATATAAGCAGAGCACAAAATAAATGTTTCTTTCATACCGTTTTGCCTTGGTCATAGTGTCTCTTTACAACAATAGAGCAATATCTAATACAAACTTTTGAAACTAGAATAATTCTGAATATAATTCTAAATTTAGACCTTATAATAACAGATAAATATAGCACTCATTCCTCATCTAGGAAATTTCTCTTTGCAACAACAACAAAAAAATTATTAAAGACCCCCAAATAATCAAACTGCAGAGTTGTAGGGCTTAGTTCTAATATGTACAGCTAGAAAACGACCCTTGCACCTAATCCTCATGGTTGTTGCAAAAGAAGGGTCAGAAAGTTTAAAGAGAGAACAGGAACTATGGTGTATAATAGTGTCTCCTAAAAAGTAACACAAAGGCTAAAGCATAAAGGACATCAGGATGAATGGCAAAAAAAAAAAAAAAGACCTGAACAAAGAGAATAGGAATAAGTATTCTAACATATAGGATAGAAAGCTTGTAAAGTCTCAACCTTCGAAAAAGAACTATGGAAAACTGTGGGATTCTCAGAATAAAAATGATCATTTTTGGAAAAGAACACCCCAGTAGTTGCCTGATTAGAGATACTTAATCCTGAGCTTATATATATATATGATTCTATGCAGAAGAATTAACCAGTTTTATTTATGTGTCTAGAAATACATATCAACAATTAAAGGATACTACAACATGAATTTGAATGAGAGCATCAGTAATTCATGGAAGAAGGTTATATATGGAAAAGGGAATAAAGTAAATAATATATTTATATTACAATCATAAGCAATAAAAATGTTTCATAAAAAGCAAAAAAATTTATATTTTGTCACTGTATAAAATTAAAATCTCTATGAAAACAAAGTAAATTTTTACCTTTCAAAATAGAATATTCAAGCATGAAAATGTGTGTCTAAATCATCATTGTTATATTGTCCATTGAATACTTGCTTGAAGATCCTAGAGCTTTCTCTATACTTGTGGTTCTGCTTGTCATCAGAGTATAAATTATTTGAAGTAAGGTCAATTTATGAAACAGATTTATAAAATTAAAATTATCAAAAAATTTTGTATATAAACTGCATACTATTTAAAATGGTTAAACCTATAGAAAGAGCATAATTTTGATTGGATTCGAATTAGGGTAGGAATTGATAGACTTGGAAAAGGAGACAACATGATAAAAATATATTGGATGAAAAAATCTGACAGAAATATATTAAAGCATGAAAAACAAGAGTTCAGCATTTGCTGTGCTTCTGTTTCTGAGGATGTGAAATATTTTAGTTTTTTTTTTTTTTTTGTGTGTGTGTATTGTGGTTTGGAGACATTTTTATATTGATGTGTTCAGGTTATAAAAGCCTTAATTACGATATTGCTAAAACATCAAAGTTTACTACCAATTAGGTTTCTCACAGCTGTACTTTCTTATAATCTTACCAGTTGTTTTATTCTTTGAATACAGTACTCCTTAGAAAATACATGGTTACATGTTAAGTTGTCCATAAAGACACCATTTTAAATCCTAACTGAATAAAAAACTGATTTTTTATTCTGGTTCCATAATAAACTCATAGGAACAATGATTCCCATCTCAGAAAGTTGATACGATACCAAATTTCTTGTTCAGAGGTCCTATATATTTTCCATGTACTGGGTACATTCCTGTATCAACCATACATGCCCCAGATGAGTTCCTTATTCTGACTTCTAGAATTTAGTAGTCTGTGCTGAAATATATCTGACTTTTATTGAGTCTGCTCATATTTTTCCAACATCAGTATTCCATTCATCATCACATCCTGCTGTGTCCTGCCACCTGTCTCCTCCATCTGTGTTTCTATCTGTTACAGTTGCATACACCCTTTCTTTGCTCCTTTTCTGTCTGCTCACCCATTAGCTGTAAATGAAGCCTGTTGTTTCCAGTCTGTCGAAAGTGTACCACGGACCTTCATTTTATTTTTCTTATTACAATAATGCTTTATGTAAAAATGAATGAAACCTTTGGCTTTTCAAACAGCAAAGTGACAAATTAAATATTTGCTTTGCAAATTAAATATTTAGAAGCATGCTGTTTGTTCAAAGGGAGAACATATCTCTTCCACCGGGTCCTTTCTGCTGGAGCAGTCTACTAGTCTGCTTCCATGGAGACACCATATCCTGAGGCACCACAGAAGATCTGCTGCAGTCAGAGCAGTTGGGTATCTGACACCACAGTCTGAGGCATCCCAGGAGATCTGCTACACATAAGGCGACCAAGCAACTTAAGGCCAGTTTTTCTGCTCAACTGAGACAACACAGCTTGAAGGCATGCCAGGAGCTCTTCTGTACAGAGTGCAACTGGGCAACAGACACCACAATCTGAAGACCTCCTGGGGGCTCTGTGGCATGCACAGAAACTGACCCAACAGATTGAAAGCCTCCCTCGAATTCTGCTTCACACAGGGAAACAGAAACAACAGTCAGTAGATGACCCCTGGCAAGTATCTTTACACAGGACATGAACACTCAACAGTCTGAAGACCTCCCAGGAGATCTACTGCATGCAGGGCAACAGATCAGCAGCTTCTCTATCCTTCTGAAGAGGCCCTAGTTTAAAAGCTCCACAGGTGGTCTGCCACAGCCAGGGCAGCAGGCCTACAGAGAGACCTGAAGCAACCCAGGGATGAAAGAGGCAGACTCCAGACAGAGTCACCCAGACCAACAAACACCAGGGACAACCAGATGGTGAGAAGACCATAAGCAACAGAAGCCAATGTATGTGGGCATCATTAGAACACAGTTTACCCAGAACAGCAAGACCTGAATATATCAACACATGTACAAATCAGGAAGATGACCTAAAATCCTATCACATGAAGATAATAGATTCCTTTAAGGAGGATATAAATAACTCACTGAAAGAAATACAGGATAACACAATCAAGCAGGTGAAGGAATTGAATACAGCAGTCCAAAACCTAAAAGAGGGAGAAGAAACAATAAAGAAAACACAAATGGAGGCAAACCTGGAAATGGAAAACCTAGAAAAGAGGTCAGGAATTTCAGATGTAAGTATCACCAAGAAAATACAAGTTATAGAAGAGAGAATCTTGGGTGTAGAAGATACTGTAAAAGAGATTGGCACAACTGTCAAAGAAAATTCAAAACATAATAAACTCCTAACCCAAAGAATCCAGGACACAACGAAAAGACCAAATCTAAGAATAATTGGAACAGAGGAGAACAAAGATTCCCAGCTTAATATTGATGCAAATATACTCAATAAAATTCTTAAAAACAGAATCCAAGAGCATATCAAAACCATAATTCACCAAGATGAATTAGGCTTTATCCAAGGGAAGCAACACTGGTGCTGTACATGAAAATCCATTAATGTAATCCACAATACAAACAAAATCAAAGTAAAAATATCACATGATCATAAACTTAGATGCAGAAAAAGCATTTGAAAAAATTCAACACCCCTTCATGCTAAAATTATTGGAGAGATCAAGAATTCAAAGCCCATACACGAATATAATGAAGGCAGTATACAGCAAACCAATAGCCAATATCAAATTAAATGGAGACATACTTAAAGCAAGAAAAGGATGCCTACTCTCCCTATATCTATCCAATATAGTACTTGAAGTGTTAGCAAGAACAATAAGACAACAAAAAGATATCACCGGAATACAAATTGGCAAAGAAGAAATAAAGTCATTGCTATTTGCATATGATATGATAGGATACATAAGCACCCCCAAAAACTCTACCAGAGAACTTCTACAGCTGATAAACAAATTCAGCAAAGTGGCTGGATATAAAATCAATTCAAATAAATCAGGAGCCTTCCTTTATATTAATGAGAGCTGAAAAAGAAATTAGGGAAACAATTTCCTTCATAATAGCCACAAATAATATAAAATATCTTGGGGTAACTCTAACCAAACAACTGAAAGATCTCTATGAGAGCAACTCAAGTCTCTCAAGCAAAAATTTGAAGATCTCAGAAAATGGGAAGATCTCCCATGCTCATGGATTGGCTGAATTCACGTAGTAAAAATCACAATCCTACCAATCCCACCAGTGCAATCCCACCAAAATCCTAACACAATTCTCAAAGACACAAAAAGAGTCATTTTCAAATGCATTTGGAAAGGCAAAAAACCCAGAATATCGAAAACAATACTAAACAATTTATGAATGATCAATGGAATAGAACTAAAGAGTCAGAAATAAAACCACACACTTATAGATACTTGATCTTTGACAATGAAGCCAAACATATACAATGGAAAAAAAGAAAACATCCTCAACAAATGGTGCTGGTCTAACTGGCTGTCTGTACATAGAAAAATGAAAGTAGGGCAATATTTGTCAACTTGTACAAAGCTCAGTTCCAAGTGGATCAAGTACCTCAACATATAACCAGATAAACTGAATCAAATAGAAGAGAAATGGGGAAAGAGCCTGAACTCATGGGCACAGGGGCAAATTTCCTAAACAGAACTCCAATGGCTTACACTCTCAGATATAGAATTGGTATATGGGACCTCATGAAACTGGAAAGGTTCTATAAGGCAAAAGACATAGCCAATAAGACAGAATGGCACCTTAGAGGTTGGGAAAAAATTCTTCACTAACCCCACATCTGATCCAGGGCTAATATCCAAATTATATAAAGAATTCAAGAAGCTAACCATTAAAAAACTGAACAACCCAATCAAAAAATGGCATATAGAGCTCAAGTGTTCACACCAGAGTAATCTCGAATGGCTAAGAAGCACCTAAAGAAATGATCAAAGTCCTTAGTGATCAGAGAAATGCAAGTCAAAATGAACCTGACATTTCACCTTACAGAAATCAGAATGTTTAATATCAAAACAACAGTTTACAGCATATGCTGGCAAGGATATGGAGAAAGAGGAACACTCCTCCATTGCTGGTGGTATTGCAAACTTGTACAAGCACTCTGGAAATCAATCTGTAGTTTTCTCAGAAAATTGGAAATAGATATACCTGAAGACCCAGCTATACCACTCTTGGGAATATACACAAAGATGCCTCACCATGCTACAGGGGCACATATTCTATACTATGTTCATAGTAGCCTTGTTTGTGATAGCCAGAGGCTGGAAACAACTAGATGTCCCAGGACAGAAGAATGGATACAAAAAGTATCATTCATTTCCACAATGGAGTACTACTCAGCTATTAAGAATGAAGACTTCCTGAGTTTTGCAGACTAATGGATGGAACTAGAAAAATATAATCCTGAGTGCAGTAACTGAGACCCAAAAGGACATGCATGACATATGCTCACTAAGTGGATATTAGCCACAAAAACAAAAAAACAAACAGTGTTCATTACCCAAGATATATTCCACAGAACTGAAAAAGTTCAAAAAATTTTGTTGGTTAAAATTCTGTCCTGTGTCTGGTTTGCCACAAGATTAGGGCAGCTCATGGAGGCAATATTGAGAGAAGTTTGACTGTGTGCACCCCATTCCACAGTCAGGCAGCCTTCAGGCTGTGAGAAACAACTGGGAGATTATGTTTTGTTTTTCCTTTCTTTTTTTTCCTAAAGAAGAGAGGGAAAAAGGCTTTTATGTCAAGTTTTTAAGAAAATCTGAGGATTTGAGGGCAAGTACTCATTCTTGAGTGGCAGTCAGTTTATCCACTGAGTCATCTCCAAAATTTCTTGTCATTTTCTTCCTGACAAAGTAAGTTCTTGAAATATATGTATTATACTGCATGTTAGACATTCTATGGACTGCTTAGGAGTGAAATGCATTATTTCGCATTTCTTCATGTATGATAAAATTTCAAGAATATAAAATGTATAAATGTATGGATTGATTAATTTTTCTAAAGGAATATATATATATATTATATATATATATATATATATATATATA
>NC_034594.1:84406957-84490721 GCF_900095145.1 Mus pahari | reverse complement strand
AGAGAGAGAGAGAGAGAGAGAGAGAGAGAGAGAGAGAGAAAGTAGGAGAGAGAAGGAGGGAGGGAGGCAAGAAGGCAGGAAGACAGGCAGGGAGGGAGGGAAGGAGGGAGAGAGGAAGGGATGGAGGGAGGGAGGGAGGGAGGAAGAAAGGACATGTAGTTCATTTTTAGTTTTTGTGATTTTAGTGTATACTGCTAGAAGAAATTTCACTGATGAGGTTTACATGATGCATTAATATATGAATATAGATTATCATTATGTCATTATCATTATATCACTAAGTCATTTTCTTGCAATGTTCTTTTACCAGAATTCTAGTAACAGGTTTTTGCCTATGGCCTATGATTTTTCCATCCTCATGTTCTTGGTCATATTAACAGTATCAGTTACAAATCCTGTATCATGAAGATGGCCTCAATCTAATAAAAGAGTGATTGATTATTTCCATAATGCTTATGTCACTGTATGTCTTGCATTCTGAAACTCCTATAGGTCGCAGAATTTGTAGTTGGATGATATTGATGTTTATTTTTCCTTCTACTACTATTCAAAGCACTCATGATATGCCAAGAATGCTAGTAAATAGATGTTTATTCATCAACTTAAGAATCAGCTACATTTCTATATTTCTGCCTAAATCAGTAAGTTGTTTCTTTGGCAAATATATCATTACTATCAAGTCACAGAAATTAATAAAAGCTTTGGCAATAGCCTGTGATATTTGTGTTGAGTCTATGAGAACCCTTTAGACTAAACTTGATGCAACCCATTCCAGGTACTTGAGGATTTACTTGATAGTATAAGATACCTAATTTTTTCCTGATTATGTAGTTACTCCTTTTATTTCACACACACGCACACACGCACACGCACACGCACACACACACACACACATATATGTATGTGTGTGTGTGTAAGTATGGACATTATTACTATATAGTTTGCCTTTTGAACATTTGTGTTTTATCTTTTGAGAATTTATAAAACCAACACAGATCTATCATCTAAATTTGAAAGCAGAATATACACAATCTATTGCTGCAAATCCTAGTTACTACACTCCACACAGGATTCTTGAATATGTCATATGTCGTAAACACTGCTTAATTCTTTTTCAGTAATGGCTACCAATATTCTTCTTCAGTGCCTGAAAACTAGTATTACCTATATTTACTGAGCTTGAAATTTTCAAATATTTCAATTTGTACATTATGGATGATTTTCTCTATGGTCACATTTATTTTTTCCTACATAGCTTTAGGTTTCCCAAATTATCTATTTACTGATCTGGCAGTATTTCTTTTTTTTCCATTAGAGTATGACACCAGTTTGTATTTTTATACCAGTTTGTTTATCCATCTGTTATGAGTCAGTGGAATTATAATGATGGTAATGGTTAATCTTAGTTGTCAACTAGAGTACATCTAAAATCTACTAAAACTCAAGCAAGTAAGCACTCCAGTGCTGGATTTCCATGATCCATTCATATGAATCAAGAAAATTCACCTTAGATCTGGTTATAGGTTCTGGTGTCAACACATATAAAAGGACATGGGAGAACAAAACTCTTTAATTCGGCATGTTGCTGTCACTCACACCAGCAATTTCATCTCTCCTGTTGGTGAGGTATCACTAAACCTACCTTTGGTCTTACCTCACTAGGTCTTTAGCAACAAACTGGGACTGCTGAGACATCCAACCTCAGAAACTGAATAACTACCAGATTATTGGCCTTTCTTTGGAAATATATTCTATGGAAGGAGTTGAACTACCTGTACTACATCCAGTAAGTCACTATGATATAACTCACATAATATAGCATGATTTTGTGTGTGTACGCGTGTGTATGTATGTGTTTGTGTGTGTGTGTGCGTGTGCGTGTGCGTGTGCGTGTGCGTGTGTGTGTGTGTGTGTGTGTGTGTGTGTGTTGTTTTGAAACACAAAATTTCAATTGGTTCATTTTACCAAATGAAGACTCAGGAACCAGTTGCTGGAATGAAAGCTTACTAGCTCAGAGAGACCAAGAAACCATCCAAGTGACTTTTCTCCTCAATTGATGTCTCCCAAGGAAAAGGCTCATTCCCCTCCACTGTCTTAAAAAAACACCTTCAGACGGATTATTCTTTTCTATTTCCTCTGTGTGTCTCTATTCATCTATTCATCCACCCAACATTCTATCACTCTCGATGGGTTTTTCTATGATCACTCCCTGTCAACTGGCTGTTGGCTCAACCTATGGTTAACATTATTTAACTTTGTTTACAATAAACAGGAAGCTCTCAAAGGTTTATCCTAGGGCTGAGTCATACTACAACGAGAAACAGTTTTTTCCTAGTACACACTCTCAAAGTGTGATAAATATCTTACAGCACTCATGGATTAAAGGAGTATGAGTTAGAATTTTGATGGTGATTGCATTGAATCTGTAGATCGCTTTCGGTAAGATGACCGTTTTTCCTATATTAGTCCTGCCAATCCACAAGGATGGGAGATCTTTCCATCTTCTGAGATCTTTAATTTCTTTCTTCAGAGACGTGAAGTTCTTGTCATACAGATTTTCACTTGTTTGAGCAATTCTCAATTTCATTTGGAATAACAAAAAAAGAAACCAACCAACCAACCAACCAAACAAACAAAAAACAGGATAGTGAAAAGAACTCAGTTGTAAAAGTACTTCTGGGGGAATCATGAAGCCTGACCTCAAGCTGTATTACAGAATAACAGTGGTAAAAACTGCATGGTATTTCTACAAGGAGAGGCAAGTAGATCAAGATATTTTATATCGTTTGTCTATTGTGAGGGTGTCATTTCCCTAATTTCTCTCTCAGCCCATTTATTCTTTGAATATAGGAAGGCTACAAGTCCAAGTGGATCAAGGACCTCCACATAAAACCAGATACACTGAATATAATAGAAGAGAAAGTAGGGAGAAGCCTCAAACACATGGGTACAGTGGAAATTTTCCTGAACAGAACACCAGTTGCTTATGCTCAAAGATCAAGAATTGACAAATGGGACCTCATAAAATTTCAAAGCTTATGGAAGGCAAAAGGACACTATCAATAGGACAAAACAGCATCAAACAGATTGGAAAAAGATTTTAACCAGTCCTATATCCTATAGAGAGCTTATATCCCACAGATACAAAGAACTCAAGAAGTTAGACTCCAGAGAACCGAATAACCCTATTTAAAAAAATGGGGATCAGAGCTAAATGGAATTATCAACTGAGGAAACTTGAATGTCTGAGAAGAACTTAAAGAAATGTTCAACACCCTTAGTCATCAGGGAAATGCAACTAAAAATGACCCTGAGATTCCACCACACACCAGTCAGAATGGCGAAGTTCAACAACTCAGGTAACTGCAATGGCTGGTGAGGATGTGGAGAAAGAGGAACACTCCTCCATTGCTGGTGGGATTGCATGCTGGTACAACCACTCTGGAAATAAGTGTGGTGGTTCTTCAGAAAATTGGACATAGTATTATCTGAGGATCCATCTATACCACTCCTAGGCACATACCCAAAAATGCTCCATCATATAGCAAGGACACATGCTCCACTGTGTTCTTAACAGCCTTCTTTATAATAGCCAGAAGCTGGAAAGAACCCAGATGTCCTTCAACTGAGGAATGGATACAGAAAATGTGGTACATTTACATAATATACTACTACTCAGCTATTAAAAACAATAAATTCATGATATTTGCTGGCAAATAGGTGGAATTAGAAAACATTATCCTGAGTGAGTTAACACAATCACAAAAGAACATACATGATATTCACTCACTGATAAGTGGTTATTAGCCCAAAAGCTCAGAATACCCAAGATACAATTCACAGGCTACATGAAGCTCAAGTAAAAGGAAGACCAAAGTATGGATGCTTCAGTGCTTCTTAGAAGCAGGAACAAAATACTCACAAGAGGAACTATGGAGACAAAGTGTGGACCAGAGACTGAAGGAAAGGCCATCCAGAGACTGCCCCACCTAGAGATACATCCCATATACAATTGACAAACCTGAATGCTATTGTGGATGATGAGAAGTGCTTGCTGAAGGGAGCCTGATATGTCTGTTTTCTGAAAGGCTCAGTGACAGCCTGACAAATACAGGGTTGGGTGCTCACAGCCAACCATTGTATGTGGTGCTGGATCCCAGATGGAGGAGTTGGAGAAGGGACTAAAGCAGTTGAGGGGGGTTGTAGCCCAGGGGGGAGAAATAGTTTCAACCAGCCAGATCCCTGGAGCTCCCAGGGACTGGATCACCAACCAAAGAGTACACATGGAGGGACCCATGGCTCCATTCACATATGTTGCAAAGGATGTTCTTGTTGGACATTAGTGGGAGGAGCAACCCTTGGTCATGTGGGGTTTTGATGTCCCAGTGTAGGGGAATGTCAGGGTGGGAAGGTGGTGGGTGGAGGAGCACCCTCATAGAGGTGAGGGTGGGTGGGATAGAGGGTTTCTGGAAAAGAAACCTGGAAAGGAGATAACATTTGAAATGTAAATAAAGAAAACAGCCAATAAAGACAAAAAATGTCAAGAAGGAAAACTAAAAAACAAAACAAAACAAAAAAATTCAAATAACTACCATACTCATGTGCTTATAGTTTCCCCACCTTGACTTTTCTTTTATTTTTTTTGCACATATAATAAATATCAAAAAGTTTTCAGGATTAACCACCATCACCCACAAAAACAAAACAAAACAAAAAGAAAGTACACAACTATCTATCTTGGTGAGTCTCGGATTCTATCTTAACTTGCATTTATCAATCTAAAATCATCTTTTTAGATTAATTTTTTTCTTAAATCTTAAAGAACATAAACATATTTGTGAGACTATAACTATCTAGTATTTAACCCAATCAGAGACTAAGAAGGAATAAATATTAACTGAGTTTTCAGAAAGTATAGGCAAAGAGCTTCCAAATCTATACAAATGACAGAAAAGGATGATTGCTTAGAGAGTCCCCCAAAATATCTCTGGGTTATAGAAGCTTCATCTTCAACCTTCTGGCCCAGAACATCTGACAGACTTTTTTGTGAAGCAGGAAATAAAAAGACTGCTCAATTGTCTTTCCTGTATTTTGTTTCTCCAATTTGGAAAGTATGTTGTCAGCATTTGTACCCTGGACAGTTTTTTTTTGCTCAGTGGATAGCTTGTCACATAGGGAGATTCTTTGATGCTCATCCTTCTACTTGAAGAAGAATAGAAGTGCTTCCAGGACTAGATCTGGCTCTGTCAACAAAGGTCTTTTATAATAAAAGCATCTTTAAATGCAATATTCTGTAGTTCTTTGGGGTTTTTGATTAACCTGTATCTATATGTTCTATATCTATATATCTATAATATATCTAAAGTATATCTTAATAGGCAAAGAAATGAAACTAGTATTTAATACAGCCATAATGATAACAAATTAACTACTAAGTGCATTTCTTAATTATACTAAAATGTTTGTAATAGCAGCTTTCAAAAGAACTAGAACCTAATGTAACCTCATATTTGTTATTTGAGAGAACCCTGTTTAATACAATAATCCAGTGAATGCTCTGTATATATTTAAGATTCTGCTTTCAAATACTTTTATAATTCACCCAGGAAAGAATATTATGTCACAGAAGGTTTTTATTGCTACTTTTTTGAGAAACCACTATATTGCTTGTCTGATAAAAATCTTATATTCTTATTTTTTAAATAACTCCAGATTACCTTACAGTTATAGAAAAAACACAAAAAGCTCTTATGAGTTTTTGTACATCCTCCAATAGAAGCAACTTGAAAAAATACTATAGTATTAAGAAATATAGCATTAAGATATTGTTTCTTATTGAACTTTCTGCAATTTTATCTGTATATGCACGGAGTGTATATGGAATACTCTCCATGTATATGGAAAAATAGTTATAACTACTTTTAATTGACACATACACTAACATTTACCAAAAACTAGAATTCTTTCATTACATTGAAACCATATTGTCCATATAAATATGTACAATTCTTCCAGATCTCCTGTGATTCCCATATCACCACTCTGTTATCAAAATTTATAAAAAGATGCCATACAAAAGTAATGTGTATAATTGTGGATTGCTTTGACCATGAAACATAATTCTGCCACTGTTCTTTCTATAGATACTTCAACTTGACACAAGCTAAAATCATCTGAAAGAAAGTAATATCAATGAAAAAATAAAAGGCCATATATAATTCGTTGGTAGTCACGTAAACCTGTAGGATATTTTAATGATTAGCAACCAATGTGAGAGAACCCAGCCATTGTGCAGGGGGACATTGCTTAGGTGATGGTCCTAGGTTCTGGGTAAAAGGCAAATTGAGAAAGCAATTAATACCAAAACAGTAAGCAGCACTTCCACATGGATCTATATCAGCCTTTGTTTCCATCTTCACACCAGATTTGAACTCTTGCCTTCCCTTAGTGGACAGTGATTCAGGTCATATAAAGCAAATAAATCCTTTCCTACACATGTTACTTTTGGTCTTGGTGCTTCATCAAAGCAATAGGAATCCTAACTGAGATATGGATCTTCATATGAAAGTAAGCCTAGTACTTATATAAACCGTGTAACATTACCATAGGTAAATGAACAAGGATAACCATCAAAAGTTCAGAAAGCACTTAACAGAAACAGAAGCTCTCTGCATCTGATTTAGGTCCTGCATTATCTCATTTTAGTTTCTGAAAAACTAAAGATAATTTTCATGAGTAAACAAAACTGAGCAATTGTTGAAGGCTAAGTGCATTATGTTGTAGATAAAAATTTGAGCTGCAACACAAGGTATTGATGTAGGCCTCTTCTGTACTAATGACCAGCACTGATGACTTATCTTGAAAGTTGTGCCTATAGAAAAAGCTAGTATATTTTACTTGTAAGGGTATAATATATCTTCAAGAGCTTCACATATTAAAAAAAAATACCAACCTCTAAGCAGAGTGTGAACCTTACATGACTTAAAATACTGTAAATGTATTCTGTCATGACTTACATGACTTACATCATCTTAGTTTTTAAATCAAAACATTTAAATTTTCAGTCATAATATCAAAGTAAATAGTCCTCATTTTTTATTTATAGATAGTATTTGAACAGTATTGTAATTGATTCTATAAACAGGAAGGCTCAAGTAATACAAAGAGAATTTAGACTAGTACTGTATTCACATTAGGATATGTTACATTTTTTTTTTGTTATAACAGGCACAAAAATTGAAAATGCATTTTTAGAAGCTGACAAGATGGTCAGTTGGTATTGCTTATGGTCTGATGATTGTGGATGTATATAATTCACGTGGTAGAAAAGATGGAATTGAAAGACCTAACTTCATTCCATTGTCCTCCAATCATAGTTTCAAAAATTTAAATAATACTTTTATGGTATAGATTCAGTAATCCATAAAAAGATACCATATAAAAGAAGATTATCCATTAATTAATTATTGTTCAAGGAAGAATTAAACTAGAATAAATTGAGGCCATAGGCATCACAAATAATTAGCATTCTATAGAAAATTCCTTGTATTTTTTTCAGATTATATGCAGCATAATTAATCAACACTCTATCTTGTGTGCAAAACTACTAAGAGGTATTAGAGAGTACTTTTAAAAAAATTAAAAATCTAAGTACTTGTGTAAAAATAATACCTGTAGTAAATATAGAAAACTCTAACTTAGGTTAACAACATTCCAGCAAAGCACTATTCTAGCAATAGTTTCTTAGCAAGAGGTATTTTGTCAAACTAGCCTAGTCAGCTTCCACTGAGTGAGAAAAATAGGACAAATTGTTACCTTTTTCTGAAATATTTTTAATTGAAAATTTATACAAATACATGATAATGGTTTCCTTTTACAAATCTTTTCTCAGATCTTCCCACCTCCCAGAGCCTTCTACTTACCCACTCTTCCCATTCAACTCCTTCTCTTTCTCTTTAGAAAACAAACAAACCAGGGGGGAAAGCATGAGAAGTATTTGTAAGCACATACACATAAAAATAAATGAAAACATCAGCAACAAAAAAGACTAGCAACCATAATATCCACAGGAAAGATGAGTATGATAATAAACATATCCAAACAATGAAATACTAGTAAAAAATAAAAATCTGTAGAATCACCATTGAGGTTTGTTTTATGCTGTCATCTACTACTGAGCACACAGCCTACTCTTAAGTGTGGTTTATATACCCAGTGAGACTACAATGGAGAAAAATGGATTTTCCTTTACAAGTGATTGTCAATAGGAGATTGTTCCTTTATTAGGAGTCAGAGTTCATGTTTATTTTCCCTTTTCAGGGCTGGGACCCCATCAGGGTTGAATCAATGCACATCTGTGCATGTTGCCACAGTCTCTGTGAATTAATGTTCAACTATGCTGTAAAGTTGTGTCCTTGGAATCACCCATTCCTCTGGCTCTTACAATCATCCTTCCTCCTCTTATACATGACTTCCTAAGCCCTGAGGGAAGGAGTTTAATGAAGACATTAAACTTGGTGTAGGATTAAGTGCTCCAAAATCTCTCCCTCTCTGTCTGTTGTCCTTTTATATATCTCCCTATTAACTCCCATCTCTGGAAAGAGATAGTATCTCTTTAAAACTTATATCAAGCTGTATATTTTAATTTTATTAGGATAGATAATATTTACTTTATTTTACAATGTGAAAATATATGTAATTTTAGGTTTTTGTTTTTGTTTTCTTTTTATTTATTCTTCTCTCAGGTAATCTATTATCATCCAGCCCCCCCTCCCTCCTCTCCTTACATTTTCCCCACCTTCACTCTCACTCAAATCCACTGCTTCTCCATTTTCCTTCATAAAAGAGCAGGACTCCCAGTGATATAAACTGAGTATGGCATAACAAGATGCAATAAGACTAAACACAAACCCTTATATCAAAACAGGATCAGGTAACCCAGTAGTTGAAAAAGAGTATCAAGAGCAGGCAAAAGTTTCAGAGACACCTCCATTCCAACTCACAGGAGTCCCACAAAAAAAAAAAAAAAAAAAAAAAAAAAAAAAAAAAAAAAAAAAAAAAAAGAAAAACAACCAAAGTGTGTATGCAATGGGCCTCCTGCAGACTGAAACAGGGTCTGAGATTACTGCTTCAATCTTGGTGAACCCCTATGAGATCTCCTTATTTGACTCTGCTGGCCATGTTCTTCTGGGTCCTTAACTCATCTGGCTCCTACCATCCTTCTTCCCCATCTCTACAGGGTTCAAAAGCTCCACCTAATATTTGGTTGTGGGTTTTTCTGTGATGATGATTTACATAGGATTAAATCCATGAATATAGCAGAATATCTTAGGAATCACCTCAATGTTTTTTTATGACTTCTGATTGGTCCTACACTAGGTCTCTGATCAAGCCAACTGCTGGCCATCTGGGAAGTGTCTGGCATGGGTTTCTTCTTGTGGCTTAGACCTCAGGATAGACAAGTCATTGATTCGCTACTCCTACAGTCAATGAGATAGCATTTCCCCAACACATCAGAAGACAGGACAGGCTTATAAGATTTATGATTGTGTTGGTATCTGAGTCTACCACTGGTAGACTTGCCTGGTTAAGGAAGATGGTTATTTCAGGCTTTGAATTCTGCATTATATGAAGTCCTCACTAGGATCACCATCATAGGTATCAGGAAGTTTCCACTACAATAGATTTCTACATATCACCTTAAGTCCCTTCTCTTCTCATTGTCTCCTTCTGATATTCCCTGAACAATGTGATGTTCCCACCTGCCTTTGTCCACCCACAAAATCTATTCTATTTCTCCTTCTCAGAGATATTCATACCCTAGAACTCCTTTCTCAGCCTCTTTGCTCCTATAGATTCTAGCATGATTGTTTTTTTTATTTAGCATCTAAGACTCACTTAAAAGTATATATATAATGTTTATCTTTCTAGCTTTGGACTACCTTTCTCAGGATGAATATTTTTCTAGTTCCTTCAATTCTCCTGAATATTTTATGATACCATTTTTCTAACAGCTGAGTAATGAGTATTTTGTAAACATAACATACTTTCTTTTATATATTCCTTCATTGAGGTACATCTAGATCGTTTCCAGCTTCTGGCAACTAAAAAGAAAGTCCTTGTGAACAAAATTGAGTGTCTTTTGTGTATATGACTAGGCATGGTATAACTTGGTCTTGAAGTAAATGGATTTCCAATTTTCTAAGAAACTGCCAAATTGATTTCCAAGGTGGCCATACACAATCACATTCCCACAAGCATGAGGGTTTGTTTGTCATGCTCCATATCCTAGCCAAAACAATCTGTCACTTGTGTTATTGATGTCAGCCATTCTGACAGTTATAAGGTGAGATCTCGAAGTAGTTTTGATGTTCATTTCCCCTGATGACAAAAATATTGCACATTTTTTAATGTTGTTTCAGCTATTTTCTTGTTGTGTAATTATTTGTTCAAGTGTGTACCACATTTTAGTTGAATTATTTGGTTTGTTGATAACTAGTTCTGGAGGTTTTTACATATTTAAGACATTAATTCTCTACCAGACATTGAGTTAGTGTAAATATTTTCCCATTTCTTTAGTTGCATCTTTTTCTCCACATGATGGTGTTCTTTGCGTCACAAAAGCTTTTTGATTTCAGAAACTCCCATTCATTAAGTGCTGGTTTTAATGCCTATGCTATTGGTGTCATTTTTAGGATGCTGACTCCTGTGCCAACACATTCAACAGTATTTCTTAATTTCTCTTTGTCATGGTCAGTGTGTCCAGTTCTATGTTGAGGCCTTTGGTATAGTTTGAGTTGAGTTTTGTGCAAGGTGCAGACATACAGTTATAACAATTTATTTAAGATGTTTTATTGTGTGTTTCTAGCTTTTTAAATCAAAATTAATGTATTCATAGATGTGTGGGTTTACATCAGTATTATCTATTCAATTCAATTGACTGCTGTGGTTTTTTTTTTTATTTATTTATTTACATCATGAATGCTGCGCTCAGTCCTGGTCCCCAACCACAGAGTCTATCCCCCATCCTACTTCCCTATTCCTATGAGAGGGTGGAATCACTCTAATTATCTTAAAAGTCTTGTGAATCAAGTCTCTATAGGGTTAGGCATATACTTTCCCAATGAGGCTAGACAAAGCAGTTCTGTTGGGGGAGCTGATTCCATAGTCAAGCAAGTTTTAATTGTTAGGTGACCTACATTGAGACTGAGCTGCACTTCTGCTACATATGTGCTAGTGGCCTCATTTCATCCCATGTATGCTTTTTTGTTGGTAGCTAAGACTCTGGGAGTTCCCAGTTAGTTGACTCTGTTTGTCCTCCTATAGAATCCTTATCCTCTTCATGGCCTTCAGTCCTTCTTCCAATTCTTCCATAATGTCCCAAACTCCATCCATTGTTTGGCTATGGTATCTGCATCTGTTTCAGTCAGTTTCTGAGTAGAGCCACTCAGAGGACAGTTATACATTGCTGCATACATAACAGAATATCATTAATAAAGTCAGGAATTGATGTTTGCCCAATGGGATGGGTCTCGAGCTGGGCCAGTTATTGATTGACTATTCCTTCAGTCTCTGTTCTATTTTTGTCCCCGTATTTCTTTTAACGGGTCAAATTTTTGGTTTGGTTAAAAATTATGTGGGTGGACTGCTGCCCTTATCTCTCCATTGGGTGTCTTGCCTGGCTACAGCCAGTAGTCTCTTCAGGTTCCCTATCCCCACTATTATGTCTCTGAGCTAAGGATACCAGGACTGACTCCTGAGAGCCTCTTCTGTCCCAGGTCTCCAGGAATTCCTAGAGATTTGGCCCAATCCTTTCCCAGACAGTTACAGAATTTCATTCATTTTCTTGGACCTCTGGCCTTCTATCCTCACACCTAAACCTGACCCCTCCCATTATCTTCCTCCCCACTATTCCCACTCAGTTCTCTCTCTCTCTCTCTCTCTCTCTCTCTCTCTCTCTCTCTCTCTCTCTCTCTCTCTCTCTCTCTCTCTCTCTCTCTCTCTCTCTCTCTCTCTCCTCTGCCTCCTATGACTATTTTATTCCCCTTCTAAGTGAAATTCAAGCATCCTTCCTGTTTAGCTTCTTTGGATATGTGGGGTATATCTCAGTTATACTGTATTTTATCACTGATATCCAGTAATCGGTGAGTACATACCAAGCATGTGTTTTTGGGTCTGGGCTACCAAATTCAGGATTATATTTTTTAGTTACATCCATTTCCCTGAAAAATTCATGATGTTCCTGTTTGAAATATCTGAATAGTATTCCATTGTATATGTGAACAACATTTTCTGTATCCATTTTTCTCTTTGGGGACATCTGGGTTATTTCTAATATCTGTCTCTTATGAATAAAGAAGCTGTGAACTTAGTGGAGTGTGCATCCTTGTGGTATTGTAGCTGAACATTTCTGGAAGTGCTTTTTAGCCATTTGAGATTCCTCTGTTGAGAATTCTTTGTTTGGCTCTTTATGCCAATTTTTACTTGGGTTATGTGGTTTGTTGGAGTCTTAATTCTTGAGTGCTTTATATATTTTGGAAATTAGCTCTCTGTCAGATGTAGTATTAGTGAAGATTTATTTTCATTTTGTAGGCTCCCATTTTGTTCTGTTGACAGTGTTTTAGACTTACAGTAGCTTTTCAGTTTCATGAGATCCCATTAATTAACTGTTGGCTAGTCATTGGTGTTCTGTTCAAGAAATTGTCTCATGTACCAATGAGTTCAAAGCTATTTCCTACTTCCCTTCTATTCGATTTAGTGTATCCTGTTTTATGTTGACATGTCTGTTTTTAATGGCAATCCATTCAGTTTTTATTACTATAGCTTTCTATTACTGGTGATAGCTCCCAAAGTTCTTTTATTTTTCCTGGATTGTTTTAGTTAGTATTGTCCTTTCATGGTCTGTAAAAAAATATGTTGGAATTTTGATGAGAATTGCACTGAATCTGTAAACTGCTTTTGGTAGCATAGCCATTTACTACGTTAATCTTACTCTTCCCATGATAATAGGAAATCTCATGCAACAGCATGTCCCCTATCAAATTGGGGACAGAAGTTCGCACAGCCTGCATGGACTCTGCTCTAATAAAGTATCTCTGTCTGTGTTGGAGACAGGGACACAACAATGAGGAGAGGATCTGGATTCTGGATAGCATTTGGATGGGAACACCTTGAACATGGTGGAAGTCTTTGGGCAGGCAGCCAGTGTGCCCTCTGTTCAAGCATGGAGTCTCTGCCAAAGTTGGGTGTGAGATACGGAGGGAAAACTAGGGATCGGATGGGTAGTCTATCATGTTTTCTGGCAGGAATGTTCCTTGGTTGAGCAATATGGTTGAGGAAACCAAGAAAGTCAATTTTAGGTTCCTTATAGAAAAATGATAAAAAAAATATTGAGATACATTTTAAATCACTTTCTTCAATTTTTTCTATGTGTGACAATAGAATTGTTAAAATGTAAAAAAGTCATTTATTTTGAAAAATAAATGTGTATAGTAAAGCCGTGAAAGATGAATTTAAAAAAAATAAACTGACCCTTTCTCTTTATTCTGATTCCATCCATTTGATAACTTCAGGGTAAATAGGCCTAGTTTGTCTTAAAATCTACCCACCTTAGAATAATGCTCAGAGTTGTGTTTTTTAATATTTAAAAGATTTATAATATTGGAGCTGGAGAGATATTTCAGTGATTAAGAGAACTTTCTGCTTAAATTCATTTTTCAAAACCCACATATCAGCTCACAAATGACTCCTGAACAAATGTGGGATATATAAATTAAAGCATAATTTATATGTAAATAGAAATAACAGTAAAATTTAAAATATTAAAGTAAATTAATTTTAATTAAATACATAGATTACCAAAGGAAAATTTAATGAAATAGAAATTTTACAAAAATACCAGTCCAGTAATAAAATATGATTACAATCCTCATAGCATTCACTGTGACTACATTGTATTTTATGTGTATAGTCATCATGATATTACCCAATCCAAACAAACACTTGTGTTTGTGCAAACACAGTGAAAGAATTTACACAGTACTTATCATGTTATGGCCATTTCAAAATACACTGAATGCTTGAATTGCAAAAACAGGGTTGGGACTGTTCAAAATAGGGAAAATGTATTATCTTGAGATGAGGTGTTGTAGTTTCGGTAAATTCAAAACTTATGACTATCAACTAGTTAATTGCATTGAAATCAGAGGTAAATGCCTCCACCCACCTCTGTTTTCCATCATATAAGAAAATAGTATAAAGCAAAAACTGGAGAAATAGATGTAATGAAGTTTATACATTTTGAGTATTTCTGACTCTATTACACATTTTTTCTATGTTCCCTGAATATATAAAAATGTTTACTTTATCACAAGTTTAAGAGATTTGGTGTGGTCCATTTCTGTTATTTCTATTTGCACAAACTACTATTTTTATAATTTGTATGTATACAAGTAAGTTAAATATCTTAAGAGTTTACCAAAATATTTTTGAGAACTAATACATGTATTTTTATGAATGTTAAATTAAGAACTGTACTTAGTAATATAACTCATGGATTTTGATTTTCAGATATCATTTATATTTAGTTTTTTTCCTAAATTTAAATTTATTGAATATCATAGTCAATATCATTTGAATTGGCACAAAGATCTACTTCACCTATGAACTCCTTATGACTCTACCATTATGTGGTGGTTTGAAAAAAAAAATGTTCCAATTTCTGACTATTATAAATAGAACAGCAATGAATGTGGTTGAACAAGTATGTTAGTGAGAGGATGAATCCTCTCTTGGATATACACACAATGTAGAGGAATTTTAATCTAATAACATTCTTGCTCTGATCACATCCGATGACATTCTATGTCTGTGTGATCTGGGTGGAATGCAGACATTCCCTTAGTCTACACTTTTAATCCCTCTGCCTATAATCCTTTAGTACAAACCTTTAATTCCAAACATGGAGTCTAAACAAGGGTCATACAAAGTGACATTGAATCAGAGAAAGATTTGCCCAAGTGAGTAAAAAATAAGATGTGTCCAACTCTTAGGAGAAAATCTATTTAAGAGCAAGAGGTGGGGGGGGAGGGAGGGAGAGAGGGGGGAAGGGAGAGAGAGAGAGAGAGAGAGAGAGAGAGAGAGAGAGAAGTAAGTCAGCTTGGTCCCTCAATCGCTATTTTGGGAGTCAGTACAGTGAGTGCAGTACAGTGGAGTTGAGATCTTTCTTGCATTCATACAATTCAGTGAATGTCAGCTGAGGGTAAATAGNGAGAGAGAGAGAGAGAGAGAGAGAGAGAGAGAGAGAGAGAGAGAGAGAGAGAGAGAGAGAATTCAGTCAGCTTGGTCCCTCAATCACTATTTTGGGAGTCAGTACAGTGAGTGCAGTACAGTGGAGTTGAGATCTTTCTTGCATTCATACAATTCAGTGAATGTCAGCTGAGGGTAAATAGGCCTACTTTGCCTTAAAATCTACCCACCTTGGAATAATGATCAGAGTTGTGGAAAAGAAGGTGCCAGGAGATTAAAACAAATTGTCAGAGTTAGTTTGAGGCCAAGCAGAACAATTCATTGGAAAGCTGAGAGAAGCCAGATTGAATCAGTCATTTTGGGAAAGAGTTTGAGGCAGAACAGCTGAATTGAACCAGCAGGCCAGAGTTCAGAAGGAAATAGAAAGGGTGAGCTTATTCAGCAGTAAGTCTTCAAGACAGCAGTTACAACTGGCAAATAAATGTTACTTTTACTCCCAAGAGTGGTAAAGCTTGATATTGATGTATATTGTTTCCCAACTTTTGGAGGAACCATGGACACTGGATTCTGTAGTATCTGCACAAGCTTGTACAACTACCAGCAAAAGATGATTCCTTTTATACTACCTCCTAGTAAGACTGAGTTGTCACTCATGTAATAGTTGTTAATCCTTTTGAAATGTGTTATGATAAAAATCTCAATCGGATTTCAGTTTCACTTCCTTGATATCTAAGGAAAAACACTTCATTCAGTGTTTTTCTCTCTAATTGAATTTCCCCCATTGAGAATTTCCTGTTAAGATCTATATCCCATTTTTATTTGGATTGGTTGGTTTTATGATATCTACTTTCATGGGTTCTTTATATAGTTTGGATATTAGTCCTCTACATGATTTGGAATTTTTGACAATCATTTCCCACTCTGTAGTCTGCAACTTGTTTCAGTGATGGTGAGCTTTGCCTTACAGAAGGGAAAAATTTTAAAATATATACATATATGCTGTCAATCTAAATGAAGATAGAAGAAGATAGAAAGTCATCTGGCCATACCTTTTTTTATTTGATTAATTTAGTCCATGTGGATGCCCCCACCCCCAACCCCATCTGACCTCTAAATTCCCTGGGGCCTCCAGTCTCTTGAGGGTTAGGGGCATCATCTCTGAATGAACACAGACCCTGACGATTTCTACTGTATGTGTGTTGGGGGCCTCATATCAGCTGGTGTATGCCGCCTGTTTGGTGGCCCAGTGTTTGAGAGATCTCAGGGGTCCAGATTAATTGAGATGGCTGGTCCTCTTACATGATCACCCTTCTCCTCAGTTTCTTTCAGCCTTCCCTAATTCAACAACAGGGGTCAGGTGCTTCTGTCCATTGGTTGGGAGCAAATATCTACATCTGACTCTCTCAGCTGCTTGTTAGGTCTTTCCTCTGAAAGACATGACATATCCCTTTATGTGAGCACTACATTGTCTCAATTATAGTGCCAGACCTTGGGAAATCCCCTTGAACTGTATCCCACTTTGGGCCTGTTGCTGGACCTTCTTTTCCTCAGGCTCCTCTTCATTTCCATCTTTGTAATTCTTTTGGACAGGAACAAGAATGAATCAGAGATGTGACTATTGGGTGGCAACTCCATCCCTCAATTGATATCCTTTCTTCCTGCTGGAGGTGCGCTCTATAAGTCCCCTCTTTCTACTGTGGGCATTTCATCTAAGGTCCCTTCCTTTGATTCCTGGGAGTCTCTCACCTTCCAGGTCTCTGCAGCATCCTGGAAGGTGTCCCCATCTCCTACCTCCTGAGGTTGCCTGTTTCCATTCTTTCTGCAGACCCACAGGGCTTCAGTCATTTTTCTTCACCCAATACCAGATAAGGTCCTCCTCTCCCCCCCCCGACTCAGTCCCCTGCCCACTCCCAAGCCCCTTACACCCTCCCCACTTGTGATTGCTTTCTTCTCTCTCCCAAGTGGAACTGAAGCATTTTCACTTTGGCCCTTCAGCTTGTTGAGCTTTTTGGGTTCTGTGAAAAGTATCTTGTGTATTCTGCACTTTTGGGGGGTGGGGTTTGGCTAATATCCACTTATTAGTGAGTACATACCATTCATGTACTTTTGGGTCTGAGTTATCTCATTCAGGATGATATTTTCTAGTTCCATCCATTTGCCTGCAAAGCTCAGAATGTCTTCATTCTTAATAGTTGAGTAGCAATCCATTGTGTAAATGAACTACATTTTCTGTAATCATTCTGTCCTGGGACCTCTAGGTTGTTGCCAGCTTCTTACTATCATAAATAAGGCAGCTATGAACATAGTGGAACACGTGCCCCTGTGATATGGCATCTTTTGGGTATATTCCTAAGAGTGATATTGCCGAGTCTTCAGGTAGATCTATTTTCGATTTTCTAAGGAACCTCCAGATTGATTTCCCAAGTGATTGTACTAGTTTGCAATCTTATCAGCAACAGCAGAGGGTTCCTCTTTCTCCACATCATCTCCAACATGTGTCGTTACCTGAGGTTTTGATCTTAGACATTCTGTCTGGTGTAAGGTGGAATCTCAGGATCATTTTGATTTTCATTTCTCTAATCACTAAAGACTTTGAACATTTCTTTAGGTGCTTCTCAGCCATTCAAGATTCCTCAGTTGTGATTTCTTGTTTTAGTTCTATACCACATTTTTTTATTGGGTTGTTTGGATTTTTGTTGATTTTGAGTTCTTTATATATTTTGAATATTATCCCTCTATCAGATGTGGAGTTAGTGAAGATATTTTTCACACTCTGTAGGTTGCCAATTTGTCTTATCAATGATATCTTTTGCCTTACAAAAGCTTTGCAGTTTCATGAGGTCTCATTTATCAATTCTTTATCTTAGAGCATGAGCAATTGGAGTTCTGTTTTGGACATTTCCCCCAGTGACAATGAGTTCTAGGATCTTTCCCACTTTCTCTTCTATTAGATTCAGTGTATCTGGTTTTATGTTGAATTCCTTTATACACTTGGACTTGAGCTTTGTGCAAGGTAAAAAATATGGGTCTATTTTCATTCTTCTACATACAGACAGCCAATTAGAAGATGCTTTCTTTTTTTCCATTATATATTTTTGGCGTCTTTGTCAAAGATCAAGTGACCATAAGTGTGTGGTTTTATTTCTAGGTCTCCAATTCTATTCCATGGATCAACATGTCTGTCTCTGCACCAAATACCATGCAGTTTTTATCAGCATTGCGCTGTAGTAAAGCATGATGACAAGGGTAGTGATTACCCCAACTGTTCTTTCATATATGTGTGTGTGTGTGTGTGTGTGTGTGTGTGTGTGTGTGTTTCTAGACAGGTTTTCTCTGTGTAGCCCTGGCTATCTTAGAACTCACCAGGCTGGCCTTGAACTCAGAAATCTGCCTGCCTCTGCCTTCCAAGTGCTGGGCTTAAATACATGCACCACCACTGCCCTGTTATTNCAGGCTGGCCTTGAACTCAGAAATCTGCCTGCCTCTGCCTTCCAAGTGCTGGGCTTAAATACATGCACCACCACTGCCCTGTTATTCTTTTATTGTCAAGAATTGTTTTTGCTATTCTGGGATTTTTACCTTTCCAGTTGAATTTGAGAATTGCTCTTTCCATGTCTTTAAGAATTTTGTTGGGATTTTTATGTGGATTACATTGAATATATAGATTGCCTTTGTAAGGATGGCCATTTTTTTTACTATATTAATTCTGCTAATCTTTGAGCATGGAAGATCTCTTCATTTTCTGAGCTTTTCTTCGATATCTTTCTTGAGAGACTTGAAGTTATTGTCATCTTTCACTTGGTTTTTTAGAGTTACCCCAAGATACTTTATACTATTTGTGGCTATTGTGAGCAGAATTTTTCCCTAATTTCTTTCTCAGTCTGTTTATCATTTGTAAAATGAAAGGGTACTGATTTATTTGAGTTAATTTTATATCTGGCCACTTTGCTGAAGTTGTTTATCAGTTGGAGAAGTTCTCTGGTAGAATTTTTGGGGTCGCTTATTTATACTATCACATGACCTGCAAATAGTGATACCTTTATTACTTATTTACCAAGTTTTATCCCCTTGTTCTCCTTTTGTTGTCTTATTGTTCTAGCTAATACTTCAAGTACTATATTGAATAGATATGGGGAGAGTGAGCATCCTTGTCCCTGATTTCAGTGGGATTGCTTCAAGTATGTCTCCATTTAATTTGACATTGGCTGATTAGTTTATTTTGAAGTCTACTTTTGTAGATATTAAAATGATTTACTCACTGTTTCTTGTTTCTAGCATTCCTTTGTTTAGAAAATGTTTTTGCTTTTTTTTTTTTTTTTTTTTTTTTTTTGGTTTTTCGAGACAGGGTTTCTCTGTATAGCCGTGTCTGTCCTGGAACTCACTTTGTAGAACAGGCTGGCCTTGAACTCAGAAATCTGCATGTCTCTTTGCATTCTTTTATGATAAAATAATGTCTATCTTTGATGATGAGGTCCATTTTTTTTTTCAACGCAAGAGAAAGATGTACCCTGTTTTCTTTCTTTATATTGGTTATTTTACTTACTCCTCCCCGGTTTCCCCTCCAAAAACTCCTGACCCCATACTTCCTCCCTTTGCTTCTGTGAGTGTGTTCCCCGACTCACCCACTCACTCCTGCCTTACCACTAAGTTGGGGCTTAGAGCCTCCTCAGGACCAAGGGCCTCCCCTCCCATTGATGCCAATAAGGCAGTCTTCTGCTACATATGGAACTGGTGCCATTCATCCCTCCATGTGTACACTTTGGTTGTTAGTTTAGTCCCTGGGAGTCTGGGGGGTTGGGGTGGTAGACCCTGGTTGGTTGATTTTGTTGTTCCTCCAATGGGGTTGCAAAACCATTCAGCTCCTTCAGTCCTTCTCCAAACTCCTCCATTGTGGTCCCAGTGCTCAATCTAATGGTTGGTAGATAGATTCTGCCAGCACCTGATTAATACAGAAACAGACACTCACAGACAACCATCAGACTGAGCCCAGGGTTCCCATTGCAAAAGCTAGGGGAAGGACTGAAGGAGCTGAAGTCAATTGCAACTACATAGGAAGAACAATATCAACTCACCAGTCTACCCAGGGCTCCTGGATACTAAACCATCAGCCAAAGAATATACATGGAGCAATACATGGCTCCAGATACACACATAGTAGATGATGGCCTTATCTGGCATTGGTGAGAAGGAAGGCCCTTGGTCCCATGGAGACTTGATGCCCCAGCATAAGGAAACACTAGAGTGATGAGACAAGAGTGGATGAATGGGTGGAGGAGAACCCTCATAGACACGTAGGGGAGGGAAATAAAGGAGAGGGGGAAAAAAGAGTGGGATGATAGGGTTGTGGAAGGGGAACCAAGAAGTAGGATATCATTTGAAATGTAAATGAATAAAATGATTAGTAATAGGCATGGTTCACTAGAAAAAGGGATAGAGTAGGAAGAATTTCAGTTACAAATTCATATTTGAGTCCCCTGTTGTTCCTCAGCTATAATTGGAGACGTAAGAATAAATGCAGCTAGACAAATGGTTGTGACCCCAACCTGGAGTCAAAGCTGCTCCCTATTTTGGGTCCACAACTTATGCTGAAGCTGTTTCAAGATATGGAATTACCCAAACACAATTATGTTTTATTTCAGGACTGAACTGCTCCTGAGGATAGCAACTATTTATGGAGATCCTGAGATGCGGAAACACTTGAGTATCCCTGAATCTAATCTAGAATTGAGTCTATTCCCAAGTCTCAGTCCACCTTCAGTTAAGTCTCTGCAAATTTCATATGTTATTTTTTCCTACAAAAGAAAATAAACTTCAGAGAAAGAGATTGGGGTACCAGAATCCTAATGTCTTTCCTGATGACTATTCATATACAGCTCAAAGGAGAATGGAATACCATTAAGATAGACAAATAAAATGATCATGTAGGCCTTCTAGATGATCTCTGTGACAGAATGGGTCAAGGAGAAAAAGAAAGAATATGGAGACTCCAGAAGATGCATTTCCATGGGCGAGGCAAAACTGAAATCTTTGTGGCTTCTGATCCTGACCTGTGCAGAGATTTCACCTGGAATGCATTTCCCCCTGAAATTATGAGTCAGTTTAAGTTCCTGACACATCATTAAACCCTCAAATGGAGTAAGACTTGCCTTGCTAATAGCCATCTTATATTCTACTTAGAGATGGCATGAAATCTTTTATATATGCCAAGTCTTTACACACAGTGTTTGAAGGGCATAAGAAGTTGGAAGTTTCAAATTTAAATAATAAGCTTTACTTTTTATGAGTTCTCATGATTCCCAACAAAATAAACATTGCAGAATTTCCTGAAAATATATTTTCAACTATGTGCATATTTTTTTTTATTCTGAGCCTGAAATACTCTCTGCTGGATCCTATATTCGAAGACTTATATATGAGTGCACAGCCAAGGCAATCAGGCAAGGCCACTAGATGAGATGATTTTGGAAAACTGTAAAGTTTATGGGACCTGGAACCTCATACACAGAAGAAGGCCACTGAAGGAGGTCCTTTAGAGGTCATATACAATTCATGTTCCAGCCTGTACTTTGCTTCTAGGACTGTGCAGCCTATGTCAGTCTCTGTCATAACCTACCCTCTATTAGTGACTCACTCAGCCTTGCTTTTCCACAAAGACAAACTATACATGCTCAAACCATATGTCAAAAGATCTTTTTTTATCTGAAGTTGATTCTGTCAGATATTTTGTTATAGTATCAAGAAAATTAACTATAGCAATATAGATGTGTGATTGAATGTGGAGTCTGTGTGTTTTAGAGTCATTGAAAATCCATTACTAAGATTTATCAGGGCTCTGCTGGTCATTTCAAAGAAAAAAAAAAGAAAAACAAGAAAATGAGGAAGAGAAAGAGAGAGAGAGAGAGAGAGAGAGAGAGAGAGAGAGAGAGAGAGAGAGAGAGAGAGAATATGGAGAGTGAAGAAAGAAAAAAGAATGATAAGAGGACTGATTTTAATTACCTTAAATAGAGTATATTATTAAATTTCTCATAATTTTCTTTCTGACACATTTGCCTTCTCATAATAAGACCGTTTGCAAATGTGGTGCACCAGAAGACTAAACATGTGTTTGAAGAGGATCACAGACCTCTTGCAGGAAATGGTAAGGAACCAAACCTCAATGCTTCTGGCTCATTCAGATTTTATATGACTCAAATGCAAACGATGTGTAATAAAGACAGACATTAAGTTATTTGGGAGAGTTTGTTAGATTGAAATGAAAATCAATGATTCTGAATTAACTCTCTGATTTATCACTTAGTTTTGAGTAAAAATGAAAATTACCATGAGCATCTATCTCATCTAAACTCTCACTACAGTTAGTTGTCCTAATTCTTATGCATTTAGTAATTGAAACTAGACCTTTTCTTTGTTTTTAATGTCATCACTTGTATTTATTTACACATTGTGTGTGAATTCCTGGTGTGTGTGTGTGTGTGTGTGTGTGTGTGTGTGTGTGTGTGTGTGTGCGCGCGCGCGTGCGCGCTATAGTTCATAGATAGAAGTCAGAGAACAACTTGTCAGGGTCTTCACCACATGTGCTCCAGAGACCCAGAGAAGGATGCTAAGCTTGTGTATGGTGTCTATACATGCTGAGCCACATCATTGGCCCTCAAGGTAGACATTCATAACCCTCTTGACAAAATAATATTTTTCTATACCTGGATTCTTAGTTCTAGGCCCAGAGTTTTGATTAGTTTAGTTGAAAGAAAGTCTATATGCCTCTTGAAACATTTCAGCTAAAGAACTCAAAATTTGAGGATTTTTCTTCTATTGGAATCATAATGTGATTGCCTTAATAAATAATACAGTACAAGAAATCCACATTCCATTATAAAGAACAAACCAAATGTTTCATTAGAGTCTCAGAAGAAAAGATAGGCTGTTTCTATCTGGGTCAGCACTCTTAAGCTCCGTGGTTACTTTCTTCTGAACAATTAAACCCATATTAGTTCTTTTCAGATCATGGTTACTAATAAAAGCCTGTAAGGAGAGCAGCTATTTAATACATGTTCATGTAATAAATGTCTACTAATATCCACCAATGCAATGAAATCATTCTGAGAAATAGCTACTTATTGCTTTTAGTATTGTCAGTACAAATATTCACATAAGACACATGTTTCTAACTATAACTGCTACAACCAGCAAGTAATCAAAAATGGTGAGAGTTTGTGTAGTTAAATTACTAAAAGTTCAAATGAAATAAATTAAAGACAAATTAGAGTTTAGGTTAAAAATCATTCTCATGAAAGGATCATTGAAAAATTTTTATAATCATTATATCCAAAAATCATTACAAAGGCACACAAATTGAATGGTCATCTGATATCAAGGTGTTTTATTCTCATAGAAAATGGTAAAGGTATAGCCTGATCAGTACTCACTGAATTGTCAACCTTCTCTACATAACTTGTGTCTCCTATTCACCTCAAATTGCTATCCTTTATGGTAGTATACCTTCCAAAGACCATTTCTCTTGTTTCATGTATTATATATATGATATACATGATAAAATCCCTATTCTAGGTGTAGACTTTTAGAATTTACCCTAGTTCTACTACATATGCAATATTAGAGATTATATAATATCTTAGTTCAGGGAATTCTGTTTGCTATAAGCATAGGGGAATTTTTTCTTAACTGTGAAATTCATTTGTTACATTTGTTCTGATGAACCACACAATGAATATAAGACAAAATCAATATTGAGTTAAGTTAAATTCTGCTATTGTTAGTAAACTTCATCTTCTATTCCCTGCTTCAGAAAACACTGCTCAGTTAAATAGTCTATTGCACTTATCCCATCAACAAAGCATGAATGCATAGTTTTGTTCAATTAAAGAGATGGCTGCTGTGTCAATGATTTCTATCTAAATATTATTACAGGCAGCCTGGTAACTAAGTTGCTTGTCTCTCTATTTTTCCCTTGCTTGTTCAGAAGAATTCCAACTCTGGTCCCATTACTAAAATGGCATGAGTGGCTTTTGCTGTTGGCTCGGTCAAACTGTAGGAAAAGATTCAGTTAGCACTATCTTTGCTCTAGCCTCTCTCCTCCTCCTCTTAGTTTCTTGTTCAAGCAGCAGCTAAAGAAGACACAAAAAATGAAAATGGTCAGCTCCTTTATTTTGAAAAAAACAAAGATACGCTGTTTCCATTTCAAACAGTCACATTTAATGTAACCAAGCTCAATTCTTACATTCTTTGCAGCAAACCAAGTGATCATGTAAAATAATGTAAGCCACATCATGTAAACCACATGTAAAATAATTTTAAACCATTGACATCCAATTTAATTAGAAAATAACATTTCTTTTGCATTTTGAAAGAAATAAGAAACTCTGTAGTATGGTCCCATTTAAAATCAAACAAACAAACAAACAAAAAAAAACAAATAAAACTATTGTCCAGTGATATTTGGGCCCAAGCTCACACTCATGCAGATTTAGAAATATTCATCTTTAAGTCTTATAGAAAAATGTTTCCAAGTACACAAGGTTTTGTTTTTTAGAAAGATTATGCTGTAAATACTATATATTATAGAACATTACAGTAGAAGTAAGTACCTTAATACTTGCTCAGCAAAAGATACTACTCGTGCAAAATAAGCAAGAGCTACATAGTCCATAAATGGTAAAATGTTGCTGAGCTTAAGGTAGCCCATCTGTATTGGTTAGTTATTTTTGTCAACTTATCTCACTACATTCACCTGCATAGATGGAATGTCGATTGAATGCCTGTCGGATGATGTGAGAAGGTCTGAGGTGTTGTTGGTAGTTCTATCCTCTGGCAAGGTCCTGATTGTATAAGAAAGCAAACTGAGTGAGCCAAGGGGAGCAGACCAGTAAATGTCATTCCGTTCTTCTCCCACTTCAGCTGCTGCTTAGGTACTTGTTCTGATTTTCATCGATAAGGACCTGTGATGTTGACATGTAAGTCAGATAAACTCTCCAACCAAATTGTTTTGGACCTTGTTTTATCACAGAATCTTAAAGTTTTCAGAGAAATTTTGTTTTGTTTTGTTTTGTTTTGTTTTGTTTTGTTTTTGTTTGTTTGTTTTTTAATACTTTGGAAAGTTGAATGTGTCCTTGTTTATCTGTGTGGGCTGGAGAAGAAGATGGAGTGTCATGCTCACCTAGGGGTAAGCATTGACACATTTTTCCATAGATGTACCATTTACTTATTTGGTGCTCAATTGGTGTCAGTTTTTTCTAATTGGCTCATAGTCCTCTTGATGCGTCTGATTAAAGGCACTGGAAGTCCATCTTTCTCTCACTTTTGTCACTTAGGAAAAAAATAAAATTATTAATGAATGTTCTTCTTTGTGTGCTGTGGTAGTAGAGACAAAGAAAGCACCTAAAACCTCCAGAAAATAAAATCAAAATCACCTAACGATCTGTGATTGTGTGACACTAATATGTTTAGGAGTAGATATTTTTAGTTATAAGTCAAGTTATTTCAGATAGCAATGTTTTAACTTACACAAACTGTCATTTGTAACCTGATCTGTTACATTTTCTGTTTCTATAGCTTAATGTATTAAAACACTACCAAAAGGAAAAATTCACGGCATATTTTATGGCAATTTTTCCTCATCCATTTATTATCAACCATTGTAAGCAGGGTCTTCTCGCATCAAATGTTTAATATTGATTTTTTTCTATTGACCCAATTATTAATGAATGAATAAGGATGAAACAAACATTGTGTTAGAAATACTAAGAATCGTGAGGTGGTGGTGGCGCATGCCTTTAATCCCAGCACTCGGGAGGTAGAGGCAGGCGGATTTCAGAGTTCGAGGCCAGCCTGGTCAACAAAGTGAGTTCCAGGACAGCCAGGACTACACAGAGAAACCCTGTCTCGAAAAACAAAAACAAAAACAAAACAAAACAAAACAAAAGAAATACTAAGAATCAAAAGAATAATTCTCAAATTAATTTGGAATAACAAAAAACCCAGAAAAACAAAAACTATTCTCAACAATAAAAGAACATCTGGTGAAATCACCATCCCTGACCCCTGACCTCAAGGTGTACTATGAGCAGCAGTGATAAAAACCTTATGGTATTGGTGTTGTGACAGGCAGGTTTATCAATGGAATAGAATTGAAGACCTGACAATGAACCCACACAACTCTGGTCACTTGATCTTCGACACAGGAGCTAAAACTATGCACTGGAAAAAAAGGACAACATTTTTAACAAATGGTGATAGTTCGTCTGGCAATCAACATATAGAAGAATGCAAATTGTCCATTCTTATCTCCCTGTACAAAGCTCAGTCTAAATAGATCAAGGACTTCCATGTACAACCAGATACATTGATTCTACTAGAAGAGAAAGTGGAGAAAACCCTCAAACACATGGGCACAGGGGAAAATTTCCTGAACAGAACACTAATGGCCTGTGCTGTAAGTTCAAGGATCAACAAATGAGGCCTCATAAAATTGCAAATCTTCTGTAAGGCAAATGACACTGTCAATAGGACAAAACAGCAACCAATAGTTTGGAAAAAGATCTTTACCTATCCTATATCCAATGGAGGGCTAATATCCAATATATAGAAAACACTCAAGAAGTTAGAATCCAGAGAACCAAAAGTAATACCAGCGCTAACCAGAGAATTCTCAACTGAGGAAACTCAAGTGGCCAAGAAACACCTAAAGAAAAGTTCAACATCCTTAGTCATCAGGGAAATGAAAATCAAAAGAACTCTGAGATTCCACCTCACACCAGTTAGAGTAGCTAAGATCAAAATGTCAGGCGGCAGTAGATACTATAGAGGATATGGAGAAGGAGGAACACTCCTCCATTGCTGGTACAACAACTCTGGAAATCAGACTCAGAAAATTGCACATAGTACTACCTGAGGTCCCAGCTATACCACTCCTGGCATATACCCAGAAGATTCTCCAATACGTAATAAGGACAAATGCTCCAGTGTATTCATAGCAGCCATATTTATAATAGCCAGAAGCTAGAAACAATCCGGATGTCCCTCAATAGAGGAATTCATATAGAAAATGTAGTACATTTATCAAATGGAATACTACTCAGCTATTAGAAAAAAATGACTTCATGAAATTCACAGGCAAATGGATGGAACTTGAAAAATATCATCCAGAGTGAGGTAACCCAGTCACAAAAGAACACACAGTATATACTCACTGATGAGTAGATATTAGCCCAAAAAGCTCAAAATACTCAAGATACATTTCATAGACCATATGAAGCTCAAAAAGAACGATGTCAGGAAGACAAATGTGTGGATGCTTTAGTGCTTCTTAAAATGGGAACAAAATACTAACAGGAAGAAATATGGAGACATAGTGTGGAGCAGAACCTGAAGGAAAGGCCATCCAGAGACTGCCCCACCTGGGGAATCCATTCCATATACAGTCATCAAACTTGGATGCTATTGAGGATGCCAGGAAGTGCTTGCTGACAGGAGCCTGATAAGGCTGCCTCTGTATTTGTCTGCCAGAGCCTGACAAATACAGAGGCAGATACTTGCAGCCAACCATTGGACTGAGTGCAGGATCCCAAATGAAGGAGTTGGAGAAGGGACTGAAGGAGCTGAAGGGGTTTTTTAGCCCCATGGAGGGAGTAACAGTATCAACTGGTCAGATTCCCATGAGTTCCCTAGGACTGGACCACCAACCAAAAAATACATATGAAGGGACCTATCTATGACTCTGCCCATGTATGTGGCAGAGTGTGACCTTGTTGGACATCAGTGAAAGGAGCAGCCCTTGGTCCTGTGGGAGTTCAATCCTCCAGTGTAGGGGAATGCCAGGGTGGTAAGGCTGGAGTGGGTGGGTGGAGGAATTCTCTCATAGAGGCAGGGGGAATGTGAATAGATAGGGAGTTTCAGGAGGGGAGACCTGGAAAGGGAATAATATTTGAAATGTAAATAAAGTAAATATCCAATAAAAGAAAGAAAAAGAAATAATAATAATCTGCAAATTGATAGCTATGAATATTTATTCTTGTCTCAGTCTACTGAGACAGTCACAAACTTACATCTTGTTTCTTCCACATCTAGTTTGTTTTATTACCCCTTCATTTTAACACCAGAATGGCAAATTTGTAGCCTAAGTTTACTAAATTAGAACATCAGTTACTAATATTTAACCTTCCCTATTTTGCTGGCAGGACTCAAATTACATTTTTTTTTATTTTTCACTATGGTTTATCCAGTACAGACTATATGGTACTGAGCATGTTATCCTAAACTTTTTCATAAGTGAAACAATAGAGCTATAAACACTTAAAACACTGATAGTCATAAAGCCACAGGAGGGTCGCCAATCTCTGGGTAGTTGTGAATGAACCTTCTGAAAAGGAATCTTTACTCAGCCCAATAATATTATTCATGTTTTCATAAAAGACACTATGATTCCTTGATAGGTTTGAAAATTCCCTAACTTGCCCCACTTTAGCTATTAGTTATTCCTGTTAGATATTAGGTGGAATAGATTGAATTTCTCACACTTATACAAAGTTGATGGCTGGGCATAATACATATAATTTAGGATTTAAAAGGAATTTGAACGAATGAATTTCATATATTCTATTATTATTGTATTTGTAAGTCTAACGTACTCCTTAGAACTTGACCAATACTATAATTTTATACAATCAGCTGCTACGTTCATAGATATAACCACTGGGTAAATATAAAATTATGTTGAGAGGAGAACTTCAATATATATATATATATATATATATATATATATATATATATATATATATATATATATCACATTCAGTTATCTACTCATTCTCTGTCAAACACTTGGTTCTGCTTCTTAACTATTATGAATTATGGTATAATAAAGGAAAGGAGCTTTCTCTTCTAAAAATATACTTAATTAGTTTGGTTAAGAAACCCAGTAGTGATAGTGCCATCTTCGCATTTTTGAGAGATTCCCTTATGATTTTTAGTAATGGCTATTGTCAACCACACATTAATAAAAGTGAAACCTTAAAGCTGCCTCTCTCTTCCCCTTTCGCCCTCCTTTCATTCCTTTGTCCCTTCCTGCTTTTTTCTTTCTTCTTGATTTTAGTAATAGCCATTGTAACAGGTAGGAATGGGACATGGTATGATCATTTGGATATTTTTTTCTTTATTGATTTTTCATATAAATGTATATATTTTTTAAACTTCTGTTGGCCATTATTGTGTGTTCATCTGATTAATGTCTATTCTATTCATTTATGAACTCTTAAATCAGGTTATTTCTTTGATTTGGGATTGCATTCTTACATGCTGGATGTTGAATTATCAATGCACAGTTTCAATGTAATTCCTAAATATCTGTTGATTTAACATAACTTTATTTGCATATTTTATGTTCTTTCATATATGTTTATGTTCATATCCAAAAATAAGTTCTGCTGAATGATGTTCTAAGTATTTTTCTTAAGCCTTCTGGCAATTCCATAGTTTTACTGTTGAAAACTTATTACTGCATAGTTCTGAGCATTTTGGGTGATATCTGATGACAGTTTTCTATACTGAGAAATTCATTTTTCTAATATTATTCATCCTTTTGTTTTGGTGGCATGCATGATTCTGATAACCATTTTGATAAACCAAAGTACACATAGGAAAGTATTAAGTTATTTCCCCAGCTTGTGAATTCAAAGGAAAATAAGTGGTTTCTAGTTGAATAGATAAATAGTTACAGAAGACTAAGGAAAACATAAAAGAGCAGAACAGTTGCTTAGATAAAAATTAACAATTATGACAATTTTGCAATTACATTGAATTTTTTATATCTTACAGTATAATAGTGTTTGTTACCATATTTCAAAGTAGCTAGGAGATTTCAAATGTTATCATCACCACAGAATAATTTTTAACTGAAGATTATATTTAATAATTTAAATATTAAGGCATATAGAGAGATATATTACAAATTGCTACAATGTCTTTTATAGGTATTTACTAGTAGGTGTCAATTTAAAAGAAAACGTTGTTGTCTGGAGATAATTTTAAACTGAGGAAACTCGAATGCCCAAGAAACACCTAAAGAAAGTTCAACATCCTTAGTCATCAGGGAAATGCAAATCAAAACAATTCTGAGATTTCATCTCACACCAGTCAAGCAGCTAAGATCAAAATTTCAGGTGACAGCAGATGCTCTTATAGGGAATCAAATTCAGTTCCACAAAGCTACCTTGATAACTGACAAAAGACTACAATGGTAGTTTTTCTGGATATGATGCCATCTTCTGAATCCCAAGGATACCAGAAATGCAAATACTAACAAACAATCAAAATATTGTTATACATGAAATAAATAAATAAATAAATTAATTAATTAATCTAAAATAAATTAATAAATACAAATAAGAATTAAACCAACATAAGCAATTTTATAAGAATGATTTGTTAAATTTAGTGAGAGAGAGAGAGAGAGAGAGAGAGAGAGAGAGAGAGAGAGAGAGAGACAAAGAGACAGAGAGACAGTAAGAACCTTCATTAAGGAGGTCAAAAACAAATGACAACCTTTTTTTTCATTTTTTATTAGATATTTTCTCCATTTACATTTCAAATGCTATCACCAAAGTCCCCTATTCCCACCCCCTGCCCTGTTCCTCAACCCACCCACTCCTGCTTCCTGACCCTGGCATTTCCCTGTACTGGGGCATATGATCTTCACAAGACCAAGGGCCTCTCCTCCCATTGATGGCTGACTAGGCCATCCTCAGGTACATATGCAACTAGAATCACAGTTCTGGGGGGGGGGGTATTGGTTAGTTCATATTGTTGACCTTCCTATAAGGTTGCTGACCCCTTTAGCTCTTTGGGTACTTTCTCTAGCTCCTTCTCTAGGGGCCCTGTGTTCCATCAAATAGAGGACTGTGAGAATTCACTTCTGTATTTGCCAGGCACTGTCATAGCCTCAAAGGAGATAGCAATATCAGAGTCTTGTCAGCAAAATCTTGGTGGCATATGCAATAATGTCAGTGTTTGGTGGCTGTATATGGGATAGATCCCTGGGAAGGGCAGTCTCCAGATGGTCGTTTCTTCCATCTCAGCTCTGAACCTTGTCTCTATAATCCCTTCCATGGGTATTTTGTTCCCAATTCTAAGGAAGGAAGTATATCCTCACTTTGGTCTTCCTTATTCTTGAGTTTCATGTATTTTGCAAATTGTATCTTGGGTAGTTTAAGTTTCTGGGTTAATATCTACTTATCAGTGAGTGCAGGACATGTGTGTCCTTTTGTGATTGGGTTATCTCACTAAGGAAGATACCCTCCAAATGCATCCATTTGCCTAAGAATTTCCTGTTTTCATTGCTTTTAATAGCTGAGTAGTACTCCATTGTGTAAATGTACCACAGTTTCTGTATCCATTCCTCTGTTGAGGTTCTTTCCAGTTTCTGGCTATTATAAATAAGACTACTATGAACATAGTGTAACATGTGAAAAGGACAACTTTTTAGAGTTGGTTAGTTCCTTGTACCATATAGTTTCCATGGATCGAAGTCAGGTAGGTCATCAGACTAAGTGATAAGTTCTTCATCTGCTATGATATCTGGCAGGACTGCTTGAAATTTCTTAAAGTTCCTTCTTTCTATGTACAGAAAAATAGACTTTATAATATATTGTCTTCTATTGTTATCATAATAAATTGTTAGAAATTGAACAGGTTATTACACAGAAAGGCATTTTTTAACAAATTGTTTTTCTACTTTTGTGTATGCATATTTTATCAGGATCTATTTCTGTAACTATCATCATACCAGGTGTCCTTAGAGGCCAGATCTTTTTCCAATTTTTTATTACATATTTTCTTCGTTTACATTTTAAATGCTACCCTGAAAGTCCCCTATACACTCCCTCCTGCCCTGCTCCCCTACCCACCCACTCCCACTTCTTGGCCCTGGCGTTCCCCTGTGCTGGGGAATATAAAGTTTGCAAGACCTAGGGGCCTCTCTTCTCAATGATGGCTGACTAGGCCATCTTCTGCTACATATGCAGCTAGAGACACGAGCTCTGGGGATACTGATTAGTTCATATTGTTGTTCAACATATATAGGGCTGCAGACCTCTTCAGCTCCTTGGGTACTTTCTCTAGCTCCTCCATTGGGGGCCCTGTGTTCCATCCAATAGATGACTGTGAGCATCCACTTCCTTAGAGGCCAGATTAGGGCATCAGATGTGCTGTGACTAGTATCACAAATGACTGTGATCCCATGTGGCGCTGGTAACTGAATCTGGCTCCTCCAGGTAGCGTGTTTTACAACCGAGCCATCACTACAACCCTGTTATTTGTCTCTTTTATTATTTATGCACATATGTTTAGAATGTGTCTCTGTTTCTACTCTCACATTTCTGAAAGGAATGATTTTCCACCATGGAGACTCTGGGAAAAAAAATCAACTTCTAACCCCGTTCAGGTGTTAGAAGAGTACAATTTCTAGTGGGACTTGGTTCAGTGAAACTGTTGAAATCAACCACCCTCTGAGTGTAAGTAACCGTTTACTACTGGATAACCTGCCAGGCTGCTTCAGAGAGCAGCAGTTGGGAAGTTTTATGTGAAGGAATACTGAACTGATCACAAGAGTTTCAGCTTTTTAAACTTCTCATTGACCATCAAATATTATTTATAAGAAGAAGCAGAAAATAAATAATAAGATTTAGGAAACAACAATAAAAATACTCATAATTAAGGCAGGTTAAACTATAGTCTAGGAACTTGCTAGTAAATTTGGTGCTTCTCAAATATCCAGGCATGATATTTCAAATGGGTTTCATAATGAAAAATAAAAAAATAAACAAACTTACTTTAGAACATTGAAATACTGAATAAATAACTATGCCAGAAGAATATAAAAAAATAAAAAGGAAAGAATAGCATGCATGCATTGGGCATAGCATTCATTCATTCATTCATTCATTCATTCATACTGCTACATTAAAGTCAATGTACAAGTGGCTTTACATTGAAATTTAAGAATATAAAACTTTTAGAAGAGGTATTCTTCACAGAAATTGATTTCTCCAAAGAATATATGTGAATTCTCTTTCTTTGGGCAGAGAACTGCCAATGTCTTTGACCTGTGCTTGATATGAAGTCATGTTTTTATTAACATTTCAAGCCTTTTTCCTACTGTTTTCTTTATAATAAATGCAAGTAAAACAGAGAACATAAGAAGAGATGTTTAGCAGAAATTCAATCAATGAAATTGCAAATTATAACCATCAATGAGCGATTATTAATTTGCAATCTCTCCTTGTACACAGTTACTAAGATGCATTATCTTGTCTTAGCAGTAATCAAAACCCTCAACTCTTTATAACTTTCTCCACTTTGATACTTTTATTAAGACAGAAAGAAATATAGTTACATTTAAAATAAGCTTTGTCATATTTTCCAATCATTTGTTCAAATATTCTTATGGGAATATCTCTAGTACATATTGAGGAATTACATTATCAGTATAAATATGTTTTCAGTTATGTCTCTGAAGCTTTGTAGAATGTGATGTTCTCTCTGAGTCTTCTTTGAACACTACCTCATATCTTCCACTATTGCCTCAAATATATGGTATATTATAATTCTTTATCTTCATGTACATATATACAATTATACATATAATGAAATGCATCTAAATTTATAGCTACATCTTGTAAGTAATACATGCTTCCATGTACGTATATGCTAAAATACATGAAACAGAAATGAAAGGAGGAAAATTAAATAAGAGCTGTACCATTTCTCACTAAACTGTCAGTCTATTAGTAAGGCCATGTGTTGCATCTTAACTATCAAGCGTGGAGACAATCACACAGCAGTAAGCAAGGTTTCAATGACAACAAGAACGAATATTTGAGCCTTTTTATGAGAAACAGGGTTCCATTGACAGTCATTTACCAGACAATATTTTAGGGAAAGACATTGACCATAACTAGCTATCATTTACCTCTAAGAGTCTTGAATGACTACATATAGAGAGCATTAAAATACATGGATTTAGATATTAAGATTTTAATAATAACACCCTGATTTATTAAAACACGGAGAGATTTTCGAAGTATGAAAACCATGTTGGCAAGAAGAGAAGCTAATATTTTTTCATTTTAGTTCATTATATTCTGAATATTTTAATTAATTATATTTAAATATTATTTCTCTTCCTAATAACAGCAATTCAGACTTGGAGACAAATCTGAGTACTGTGGGATGGCTGCAGGAAATTCCATAGTGAAAGTATTTTAGGTGTTTGATTCTGTGGCTTCTAGACATATTTATGAAAGTTGACAGTGAGTTTTATCTGCTCTACAAGGCTCAAAGGACCTGAGAAAATATAAGAGACTAAGCGGGAATTTATAACATAGCATCTTTCTTGTTAAAATTTTGAAAAAATAAATATAAACGATGTTATAAAAGCAATGTTGATTTGTATTTTTACCTATAGTATTGAAGTTTTAATAGAAAATTACAGCTTAAAAATGTTTTCTTTTGCTCATGTAGAATAAATTACCACCAATGATAGTTAGGTCTTTACAAGGAATTCTTAAAATACAATTGCTTTCCAAAGAGTATGCTTAAAGAAAATGTCAGCTTTAACTTAGACAGTGAAAATGTAGAATTTTGCAATGCAGCTCCGACTGAATCATTGATAACTATACCTTGGGGATCATTGTGGCACAAGATATGGGATCGTTGCAAGAGCCAGAAAAACAGGATATTTTGTATAAGAGTATGTATTCTAGAAATGACAGAAGAGGAACACCTATGAATTCTTATAAACATGACTACCTAAACAGGGCATGAACAAGGAACACATCAATAAGTATGCATATGTGGAAGAATAAAATCTTACCAGGCTCAACTCTAAACTAAGGAAAATAGGCTACTAAGGAATGCTGGGAAGGAGAAAAACAGTGTTCCCCAGGGAAAAGCATACGAAATAGTCAGCCTTGCAAACACATACCTACATCTTGACACTTTGTAGGTTATATTTAGGAGTATAGATATACAGAAATAGTTGTGTGTGTGTGTGCATGTGTGTGTGTGTGTGTGTGTGTGTGTGTGTGTGTGTGTGTGTGTGTGTGTGTGNGAGAGAGAGAGAGAGAGAGAGAGAGAGAGAGAGAGAGAGAGAGAGAGAGAGAGATTGGGAATGTAGAGAGAGATTGTAGAGAGAGAGAATTTGGGACAGAATTTTAAAGAAAAAAGTATCATAAACGAGAGTGGAGAGTTTGAGGGATGGAAAGGATGGGAGTTAAATTCCATAATTCTATTATAATTTCAAAAATTAAAAAGGAGAGAATTTTATTTTAAAAATCTATCTTATAATTTGAGTTTTAAATATTTGAGGTAATTATACTATGAAACCATATTTTTTTAAATTTAATTTAAAGGGGAAATAATATCACACAGAGAAATTCTTTCTTGCTGTGGGGTTTATCTGTCTGTAGAATAATATGATATACTTTAGAGTAGAGGGTCTTAACATTTAATAGAATCAAAATCTTTCAACAAACTCCTCTCAGATCTTTCTTTTTATAGTTTTAAGAATAACACCTCAAAAATTAAACGTGGCTGATTCAATATTCAATATAGAGCCTATATTATTATAAAGAAGAAAACAAACAGATATAGGAAACCATTAGGAATGAAGATACAGCATGAAATTAGGTCAAAAGTCTGAGAGAAGACTTTGGCTTTCCCTGGTATAATAGTCGAGGACAAGGTCTCTGTGAAAAGTTTACATCTGATGTAAGAAATGATTGAAATTTGCTCAATAAAAAAAAAATTGAAAAGATACTGAATTAAGCAATGAGGACGAGAAGGAATGTTACCTAAGTGAATTATACTAATGAATATTGTGATTTTCTGAGATACTTTCACACACTTTACACTTAAACACATGCACCTAAACACAGAACTCCCCTTACATATGTGTTCATTCAAATTATTTTAAAAAATATTCTAACTACAATTTTTATTTTAATATTTAAAATATAACAGTTTCAGGAGAATAAATCATTGATTTAAAAAACGTTTTTAGAAAAATCATTAGCAATTTAAAGATTGAATTTAAACATCTTGTCATGCTTATCTCCATAGACCTGGGTGGGGTGTGTGCTTGTGTTTGTGTCTAAAGTATCTTCATTTTGGCTAGGAGTGGTAACAGGGACAGCGTTCAGACCCAGGTACATATCAGTGCAAGTATATATCCACGGAGTCACAAGTACACTACATACAGCAGCCTCTGTATATTTTCTCTCACAACTTTCACAAACATTTTTCTGCTAATCCATACTCTATTACTTAAATCTCAGTGAATTTGCAGCTACCCACAATGGAAATTCTTGTCTATTTTTGTTATTGAAAATTCATTTTTCACTGGATTACAGGGTCAGTTTCTTATTAACTGTTAAAGTTGACTATTTTTTGCCTTAAAATGATTACTGTTCACATGAAATTTTTACGATTTATCATTTCCGTAAGAGCACACAGGGTTCTGTGAGCACATTCTGTGCTCTTTGATCTCTGGACAGGTGGTAAAAGAGTCTCTGTGAACATCTCCCCACTTTTTTGTTACAATCATATGCTAGCAAGACCTTTAAATATCTCATTTTCTTTCCTTTCTTTTACCTATCCAACATCACGATGTCCAGCAGAAGCAAGAGTAGTAACAGCACCAATAGCAGCACCATGCCCAGAAACAACAGTATCACTATCTCGGCAAACTGGGTTATATGCTCAGGAGTGGTATTGCTGAGTCTTCAGGTAGATCTAGTTCCGGTTTTCTTAGAAACCATCCGATTGATTGCCAGCATGGTTCTACAAGGTTGCATTTGCACCAGCAATGGAGATGTGTTCCCTTTTCTCTGCATCCTCAGAAGCATGTGCTGTTGCTTGAATTCTTGATCTTTGAATTTTGATAGGTGTAATAAATATCAGGATTACTTTGATTTACATTTTCCTGATGACAAAGATGTTGAATATTTCTTTAATTGCTTCTCAGCATTTCAAGATTCCTCTGTTGAGAATCATTGTATTTTTTTCTTTTTATTTAATAATTTCTGCTCTCATTTTATTTATTTTTGTCTTTTCAATTTTTGAATGCTTTCTGCTTGTCTTCCAAATTCATCAGCTATATCGTAAATCATTTATTTGTTCATTTTCTGATATTTTTTTAAAATGGCAATTTAATTTTACACTTGGTATTAAGTTAAACGTTACAAAAGTATTTTATGTTGTTATGTTATAATTTTAAAGATTTGTTTTTGTTTTTTGATTTCTTCACTGACATAGTCTCTATGCAATATTGTATTTTAGTACTCCAAAGGTTCCTATAGCAACTAAAAAGTATTTTGGTACTGAATTTGAGATTATTGAATTGTAGTCAGATAGGATACACATGGAATTTCAATTTTTGATGTTTACTGGGATTAATTTTGTGTTACATAATGAATATGTTTTAGAGATGCTGTCATAAGCTCTTGAGAAATATATATGTTCTTTGGCATTTTAATGGAATATTTACTAAATATTTGTTAGGACAATTTTGGTGTATGGTGATATTTATTTCTGATATTTCTCTATTAAATTATTTTCAAGATGACTAGTGTGGAGAAAATAGAGTATTAAAAACACCTACTACTACTGACTTGTAGTTAATCTTTGTTCCAAAATTCCATATTATGCTTTAAATAAAATTGAGTTTGTGAGAGATTAGTGCATATATATTTTGGTTATAAAAACTTTTTGGTTAGTTGTACACTTTATCAGAAAGAAGTTTTCTTCTTTATCTCCTGTGAATAATTTGAGTTAATATTTTTGAAACTATAATTATAGTGGCATTGCAGCTAAATATTTTCTGTCTAAAGCTAAATCTTTGCTTGTAATACTTGTTTCTGTCCTTTTACTCTAAGGTAGCTCCTGTCTGTCAATTTAAAGTGGGTTTCTTCTAGATGCCAAAATGATGGATTATTTTATTTCTAAATCACCTCTGAAGATGTGTTGATCATAAAACTGATGAAATTACTGTTTAATATTATTATACAAAATTATGTGTTAATTAAAATAACTAAACTAACTAAAAATTAAAAATAATATTTGTTATTTGTTTCAGTAGTGTTACTGTCATTTGTTGACTCTCTGTATTCTCTTGTTTATGTTAATTCCTCTCTTCAATCCTAAATATTGCTTCCAGTATTCTCTGCAGTGTTGGTTTGGTCAATATGAATTTCTAGTCTGTTTATATCATGGAAATTGTTTTCTTGTTCTTTTGCTTTGTTTTGTACTTCATTCTACTAGAGTAGATAGCTTTACTAAATAAAATAGTCTTGATTTGGTAACTGAAGTCTTTTGGAATTTAGTATTCATTTCTCCAGGTACTTTTGGCTTTCAGACTCCATTGTTAAGACAGCTGTTATCTGTTATTTGGAATATTTCTTTCTTTATATGGGACTCATGATTTTTTCTCTTGTAGCTTAAAATATTCTCTATTAATCCTGTATTAATAACTATATTTTAACTATATTATTATATTATATATTATATATATTACTATATTATAACTACAACTGTATTTTAACTATTGTATATTGAAATTTTATTTTTTCATCTTGTCCTTTTAATATTCCCTGAGTTATTTGTACATGTCTTTCCCTTGTTTGGGGAATTTTGCTTCTATGATCTCATTGAAGTCATAGACTTGAAAAAGCTACAACAACTACTTTACTAAGCCAGCATAATTTGTTAGAACAATCTATAAGCATTTGTTCTTATACCCACTTATAAATACACTCTCACACTTTAATTAAGGAAGCATCTTTTTACAACAGATAAGAGCACTACAGAAAGCCACAGTCAATTAAAATGCAGAGTAGTGGAGCAGTCACACAGATACATCTACATAATGATCGGGCACATTGGGCTTTCAAAATGTTGTGGAAGTGGGGGTAAAAGATTAAAAGATAGAGAAAATTAGAGGATTTGTTGTAAGTTTCTGTCTTTTAATAAAACAAGAAGTTGTACCCAAAAAGCCTTATCAACTCCACAAACACAAACTCAACCAGGACAAAAACGGATATACTTGGGCATGCCAAAGAAGATGTGGAAGAACCTGTGAGAGTCCTCCACACTACACAATGAACAACTGAGGAAATCTTTTCATTTATATTCAGTCATTCATTTGTAGGGCTGGACATCACTCAGATATTTGTTGCTATCTTCTTTAAGTCTAGATTTATGTTCCTTTACAGCTTCTTTATACTCCTTGAATCATTTTATTCCTTTTATGATCAATAAAGAGGAGCTAGAGAAAGTACCCAAGGAGCTGAATTGGTCTGCAACCCTATAAGTGGAACAACAATATGAACTAACCAGTACCCTCAGAGCTCGTGTCTCTAACTGCATATGTAGCAGAAGATGGCCTAGTCAGAAGAGAAGAGAGACCCCTTGGTCATGCAAACTTTATATGCCCAGGTACAGGGGAACACCATGGCCAAGTAGGAGTGGGTGGGCAGGGGAGCGGGGGGTGGGGGGTAATAGGGGACTTTGGGGATAGCATTTGAAATGTAAATGAAGTAAATACCTAATAAAAATTGGAATAAAAGGACTGAATTGTAATATTAAATTGTCGACAAAACATCTCAAATATTTGACTGTAATAGCCAGTTTCATTATCTGTTTTAATCTGATTTGGAACAACCAGCATAGGAAAACAATGCAGGCAATAACTAATTACATTTTTTTTTTTTTTTTTTTTTTTGGNTTTTTCCAGACAGGGTTTCTCTGTGTAGCCCTGGCTGTCCTGGAACTCACTCGGTAGACCAGGCTGGCCTCGACCTCAGAAATCNGCCTGCCTCTACCTCCCGAGTGCTGGGATTAAAGGCCTGCGCCACCAGGCCCGGCTCAACTAACTACATTTTTAATTGCTTCTCTTGTTAAAGCAGTTGCAACTAGTAAGTCTAAAAAGGTGTCAAGTCACATATTTGTATTTTAGTTTTCCAAAATCAGAAATGAGTACCATCCATCTGCCATAATTGATTGGGTATAAACCCTTGAGGATTAATACCATTATGTGGTACAAAAAGAAACTGAGGACATTGAAAACAAGTCTTTACAATTTGATACGCCTATTCTCTAGAAATACCAATTGTTGTCTCAAACTATTACTACTTTAATGATGTAAAGAATGAGATTGTTTGTCTAAGTATTCCTGTGGTTTTCAGTTGATTGAAATTGTTCCTTGTTTAGGTACTGCTAATCCTCAAATTTTGCAATTATTTATGCAAATACAACTTAATTTGAGAGAATGTATGGCTTTTTACTTTATAGGATATTTAAGAGCTCATACTGGATTGCCTGGAGTCCTTAGTTAGATCAATGCCACAGCAAATTTGTATGCCAGGCAGACTATAGTCCTTACACAGGAATAAGTTTGCACCTGAAGTTTGTTTAATAAGGAATAAGTATTTCATCAAGTTCTTTCCCATAATATTTTCTTGATTCAGTCCTACAATTCTCTATTAACACAGCAACTGCTTCATAATAGGGTGTTAAAACTTTCTTGGTTCTTAATATTGATTAAATATCTGTAAGGTGACTTGGACTTGTGGCTATGTTTCTTTGGTTAGTTGTTTGTTCATCTGACATGAGATTCAAACTTGTCTCTGGTTTTAATTTTGAAAATGGCAAATGTAGTGAACTTTAGATTAAGTATGATGATTCATATTTCAAAGATTTAGATACTCAGTGTTATTGTAGATTCCAGGAGCAGGAAGATTATAATTCTGTGCTAACTAAGATACTACACTGTTAATGGATGTTCTATCTGGGTGTGTTTAAGCTGATATTCAATTCCAACAATAGGATCTATATGTTAGTGTATGATGGCTGGCTTATGAGGTACTCACAAAATTGAGTGGGTACAGGAACTGTGGAACTGAATTTAGGCATGGGTTTAGAAAGAGCATGGGGCAGTGAGATTCTAGAGCATATCCGTATGGGCCAACATAGTATCTATATGTTTACAGGTGAGTTTTTATCCTCTTGATTTTGAACTTTTTTTCTAAATTTAATTATCTGATAATGAAACTGACTCTATCACCTAAGCCTAAACAGTAATAGAAAAGATTATTTAACTTTTTGTTCTCTCTGTACAACATAATGATCATTTGAAATATTGAACAATCATACACTTTAATGCATAATTAGATGATTAGTTCAAAAACTATCAGAAGTCAGCATTAAATGTGATGAGTTTATTAAGGTATATGACTGTGTCTTTCTATCTGGGGTATGTCTGTGCGTCTCTATATCATATTTTAATTTTGTAAAAATGAATATTATTTGAGATAGTTACTGTTCAATTTAATTATAAATTGTTAATTCTCGGGCCGAGTATTATTTATCTTAATAAAAATTCTATTTTTCTGGGCAGTGATGACATATGCCTTTAATCACAGCACTCTGGAGTCAGAGTCAGGTAGTTCTCTGATGTCAAGGTCAGCCTCCTTTACAGAATGAGTTGCAGGACAGCCAGGGCTACACAAAGAAAGTCTGTTTCTGAAAACCAAAAATAATAAATTAATAAATAAATAAAATGTATTTATCCCTATTACATGCATGATGAAGTTATTCTAATTAAGTTTTTATACATTTTTAAGCAACTCGACTAACCTAAACAGCAATCTTTTTAATCATAACAATATTATGAATTTATTAAACTTAAAGGAAGAGAGAATAATTAAAATATTTATTTACAAGTCAGGCATGGTGGTGCACGCCTTTAATCCCAGCACTTGGGAGGCAGAGGCAGGTGGATGCCTGAGATATATATATATATAAAACTGTAGCTTATATAATATATAAGCCGATGTCTGAGTTTTATATATATATATATTACTGTAGCTTTTTAAAAATTTTTATTGGTTATCTTATTTTATTATATTACAAATGTTATCCCCCTTCCCTGTTTCCCTTACACATGGCACCTATGCCCTACTCCCTCTCCCTTGCCTCTAAGAGGGCATTCCTCAATTCCCCTTCTTACTCCTGCCTCAGTGCCCTAGCATTCCCCTATCCTGGATCATCAAGCCTCCACAGGACCAAGGGGGGTCCCCTCTCAGTGATGCCAGATAAGGCAATCCTCTGCTATACATTCAGCTGGAGCCATGGGTAGCCCCTGTGTACTCTTTGGTTGGTAATTCAGTCCCTAGGAGCTCTGGGGGTCTGGTTGGTGGATATTGTTGTTCTTTCTATGAGGTTACAAACACCTTCAGCACCTATAGTTCTTGCCCTAACTTCGCCATTGGAGTCCTGGCTCTCAGTCCAATATTTGGCTGTGTACATCCGCATGTGTATTGGTCCAGCTCTGGAAGAACCTGTCAGGCGAAGACTGTACCAGGCTCCTCTCAGTAAGTACTTCTTGGCCTCAGCAATAGTGTCTGGGTTTGGTGTCAGCAAATGGGGTGGGTCCCTAGGTGAGGCAGCCTCTGGATGGCCTTTTCTTTAGTTTCTGCTCCACTCTTTCTCCCTACATGTCCATGTGTGTTCTTTTGTGACTGGGTTACCTCACTCAGGATGATATTAACAAGTTCAAACCACTTGCCTCTAAATTCTTTAAGGCCTCAAGTCTCTTGAGGGTTAGGTGCATCTTCTCTGGCTGAACGCAGACCAAACAGGTCCTCTGCTTATATGTGTTGATGGCCTCATATAAGCTCGTGTATGCTGCCTGACTGGTGGTCCAGTGCTTGAGAGATCTGGAGGGGGGGGGTCCAGGTAAATTGAGATTACTAGTCCTCCTATAGGGGCACCCTACTCCTCAGCTTCTTTCAGCTTTTCTGTAATCTAATCACAGGGGTCAGCAGCTTCTGTCCTGTCCATTGGTTGGGTGCAAATATCTGAATCTGAGTTTTTCAGCTGCTTGTTGGGTCTTTCAGAGTACAGCCATGATAGACCCTTTTTGTGAGTGCTTCAGAGCTTCAGTAATAGTGTCCCGGCCTTGGGACCTCCTCTTGAGCTGGATCCCACTTTGGGTGTGTGGCTGGACCTTCTTTTCCTCAGGCTCCTCTCCATTTCCATCCCTGCAGTTCTTTCAGACAGGAACAGTTATGGGTCAGAATTTTGACTATGGGATGGTAACCCCTTGGATTTATAATTGTTTCCAAAAACTCCTATGAAATATGATACTACACAAGAATCTCTAGTTTCCTATAATGGATTGTGGTGTGTTTGGCTTCTACATACCATTGTCATAATTTTTTCTTTATTATTTATGGATAAATATAAAAGCAAAACTCAACTCATCTCCACACATACAATATTGCACATTATTAAACATCATTTCCTGAATTTCTATACTGGAATTTAGTTCATCAACATGGTTGCTCTGGCAAGTAATCACATCCAATGACAGAGGTCTGTGTGATCTAGCTGGAATACAGATACGCCCTTAGTAGATATCTTTAATCTCCAACAATGTAGTTAAGGTTAGTTTGTAGAAGGAAGCAGCCATGTTTTAAAATCTAATTGAGGGGCAAAGTAATAAATGAGAAAATTATTTCTCAGAATGAGTCACTATAGGATATACCCAACTGTCATGGAAGCAGACAGAAAGAAGCTACATAAGAGGAGTGCACAGTGAGAGAGAGTAAGTTGAAAGTCAATGCAGTGAGTGCAATACGGTAGAGTTGAGTACGTAGGTTTATGCAGTTCAATACAGGTCAGCAGAGGCAGTTGAAGAGAGAAAATAAATAGGAACCAGAAGATCATAAATAAGCCCCCAGAATTAGTTTAAGGTCAATTCTACAAGAAGCAGAGAGAAGCCACATTGAATCAGTCACTTTAGAGAAGAGTTTGTGCCGGAAAAGCTGAGTTGAACCAGCCAGCCAGAGCTCAGAAAACAAAACAAAACAAAACAAAACAAAAAAAACTAAAACTGATGCCCTTATCAACAGTAATCCTGAAAAACAATTGCATATGGAATTAAAACAAGTTTGCACCTGGTGACCAAAATGATTGGAGAAAAAGTAATTCCACCAATGTTGCAGGAGACCTACTTAACAGATAACAGAACACATATGACAAAAAAAAGCAGTAGAAGAGAACTTCACTTGAGTCATTTCAAGAAGAAGCATAAGTTTTCTGAGTTGGACTGAATGCCCAGAGGGACCCAGGAGCCTTAGAATCCCAGAGCAAAGAATGTCACAGGAGTCTCAGTTACAGTGAATTACAGTAATCCAGCCCATAACAGTTTAAATTATATAAACAGACTTTTCCTGCATTAAAAAAGTGGAAAACTCCCTTTTCAGATCACTTGAGAGCAAGAATAGGACATGAGAGAATAGAAACGTTAGTTGAAAGAACTGTGTTCACTAGAGTAAACCACTACCTACTTTGAATTCCAATCTTTATATATTTCTTTTCAAAAACAGATTAAAAAAAAAAGTTGTTCAACTAGAAAAATTATCTATGATAATACAAGTGCTTGAGAGACAAGAGACAAAGGATCAGTAAGTGCTTAATTATGAACCTCTGGTATCTAATAAAATTAAGGATAAAGGAAGAAAGCTGATTGAATCAACTGTGCCAACTTGTAATAAAACTGAGGAAAGATAACTACCCCCAGTAGCTTTCCCAGTTACCCTGGAATAAATGGCACAAAATTTTATAAATTCACAAAATGAGTAACTAGTATAGAATTCTGTTAAAACACATCATATTATATTATACATTTTAAAGAATCAATAATAACTTATAGGATGAATTTACCCTATATGAAATAAACATTAAATACTTGGGATACCCAAAACATGATTATCCACCAAAACTAGAAATATTTAAAAGCAGATATACTTTAAGATGTTTCTCAATTATCATGGCTTACATGGTGAAAAGAAAAAGCTGCAATTACTAAAAAAATGTAATATGTCTAAGGTGTTATCATTGAAAAAGGCCGATTGTTAGGTGAAAGTAATTTTCTGATTTAAGACATCAGATGCAATTGGGTAACCCTGTTATTATACAATATACAATAGTTGCTTTAACATTCTGGGATGAGGTGGAAGAAAAAAGAAAAAAGTGTTTGTCATTCACAAAGATTATGCAAAGTGCCAAAGGCACTTTAATGACTTGTTACATAGATTAACATCAGGCACAAACAGGGCAATATCAGATCCAGGTGTGATACAGGTACTAATTGAAATTCTAGCTTTTGAAGTGCATATGCAGAGTGTACAAATGTTATTACAGATTTAAAGATTCAATCCGCATCCATGGATGAATGAATTAAAACTATTTCTGATGTTGAACCTGATGACAATCTAATTGGACGTGCATTGGGCAACAAATTGAGATAAAAAATATCTATTGTTTTATCTGTGTGAGATAAAGTCATTTGAAAAGGGATTATAGGTGATGTATTCCTAAAGACTTCCCAAGAAGACCTTAGCTTTATGGCACTTTTTTGAATTTGTGACAATGGTAGCTATTGGACAAATGAATGCAAATCTGCCTGAAATATACAATGTAATCACTTTACCTATAGAAACTCCCTAAGACATAATTATGTAAATACCAGAAACTACTAAGAGTTTTAGTTATATCATACCCCAGCAACAACCATTCTCAGGCATTTCCCATCAGCAATCTACAGAGCAACTACAGAAAACAAAACTAGGTATTGAAGACACTACTACATATTGGCATTTTATATAAAAATTGCTTGATTGTTTCTGTGTTTAAATAGGTGAGAAACATGGCTCACTTGAGTATAGTTGGACATAGAATATGAGTGCCTAAATGTCAAGTTTACATGAAAATTCATAAAGATTCCATTGTACCTTAATAAACAGAAAGGTGGACTAAGATTACCTGAAAGACACTGGATTGTAGAAAAATGCTAAAATATAATAACCTGTATACTTGAATGATGCTTTAACATCAAAATGGAAGCCAGAGAGTATGTTCTATTGGGGAATCAGTTTTGTCCATGTTTTCACAGTTGATGAAAATCTTTGGGTTCCATCAAAATTGAAAAAGATCCAATCTGGATAAGCGAAACTTCTACACAACGGACAAGACTCAAGGAAGGAAGAAACACAGAAAGACAGCAAGACCGAACATACAGAGAGCTGATTCCTCCAATACACCCCTCTGCATGGGTATGACACAACAAACTGGTTGAAAGGAGACAGAGCTTTCATCAGACTGGCATATTGGAAAACCTTGATGTTGAAATAGACATTTGTTGACAGATTATTATCAGAACTACAGCTATGGAGTATCATCACATCTACAGATCTTCATAAGGGCATTCAGAAAGTTAAGTTTATGGGATTTATAATTGCTTCTTTGTAATAGATAAGTTGTGTATGATTTTTAGTTTAAACAGAAAGGAGACAGATGTTGAGAAATTTTAATGCAGCAACATGGCTGATCAGGCAAGGGATCACAAGCAAAGACCTACGTCTGTATGATCTGGTTATATAATATGGACACACCCTTAGTACACAACTTTAACCTCAAACAATGTACATAAGGTTATTTTGTAGAGGGAAGTAGCCATATTGAAACTTTGAGAGGTAGACAAAGTGACAAATCAGAGAAAGAGTTTAGAAAGGACTACAAAGGGTAAGCTTGTTCAGCAGTAAGCCTCTGATATGAACATTGCATCTATAAATAAAAGCAACTTTAACAAATTTCAACAGTTGTAACATAGCACTAATGTTATTTGGTGAGTTTTCTGTTTTGTTTTGTTTTTTGTTGGTTTTGTTTATTTGTTTTTCTTTGAACTTCATAATGTATTACTGTTGGTAAAATTAAATCTTGGTGCTTAACGAAGTTAAGTTTGTTTGATACTTAACAGGTTTTACACAATGGAGTACTACTCAGCCATTAAAAACAATGAATTTATGAAATTCTTGGGCAAATGGATGTATTTGGAGGATATCATCCTTAGTGAGGTAACCCAATCACAAAAGAAGTCACTAGATATGTACTCACTGATAAGCGGATATTAGCCCAGAAACTTGGAATATCCAAGACACATTATGGAAAACAGAAGAAAATCAAGAAGGTTGACCATTTGTGGATACTTCATTCCTCCTTAGAATAAGGAACATAACTCTCATGAAAGGTTATAGGTACAGAGACAAAATTTAGAGCTAAGATGAAAGGATGGACTATCTAGAGAGTACCCCATTCGGGAGTCCATCCCATCATCAGCCACCAAACCTAGATACTAATGCTCATGCCAGCAAGATACTGCTGAAGGGACCCTGATATTGCGGCCTCTTGTGAGGCTATGCCAGTGCCTGGTAAACACCGAAATGGATGCTCACAGCCAGCTACTGAATGGAACACAGGGTCCCCAATGGAGGAACTAGAGAAAGTACCCAAGTACCTGAAGGGGACTGCAACCCTGTAGGTGGAACAACAACAGGAACTAACCAGTACCCCCTGGGTTTGTGTTTCTAGCTGCATATGTAGCAGAAGATGACCTAATCGGCCATCAGTGGGAATAGAGGCTCCTTGGTCTTCCAAACTCTATATGACCTAGCACAAGGCAAGGCCTGGGCCAAGTAGTGGGAGTGGGTGGGAAGGGGAACAGAGGTGGGGGGAGGGGTATGGGAAACTTTCGGGATTGAATTTGAAATGTAAATAAAGAAAATAATAATAATAAAAAAATAAAAGCTCTTTGACAAAAAAAAAACAAATATTCTAAAATAATGGACTACATTAATTTACTTTCACATGAAGTAAAACATCAATCACATGGTTTCTAAACATCAGTTCATATAAATTAAGGTCCATTAGGCATTTATGTAACATCTTTGGTAGATTGTCACTGTGAAGGGATTTAGATCAGAAATTTCCCAGAAGAACATACTTATGTTATAGTATGTGCTCTGATTCCTTTTCTGTTTTTAGTGGTAATAGTATTATTACTTCTTATTCTAACATCATTATTACAATAATAAAAATAAAATTTAAATACTTTGTACATCCGTGAATAATATTGAGTTTTATGTTAACATATGTAATTATTACATACATATTATGTTTAAGGCAGACAACTGTGGAAGAATCTCAATGAACATATCAGTGCTTCCCATATGTTATTTAAAATGTGGTGTGCTACTTATATGATTTAATCAGTATTTCAAGCAAATTCCCAATAAAACATTCACAAAGGATACATTCATTATATTCTACAGGCATAATCTGTAATCAATAAAAGTGTTGTCTACACCATAGTAGCCTGTCTTGAAACAATGAGAATTAGTAGCCAATCTTGCAAACTCAGTCAGACAATTTAGGTGTTTGGTTCATTATTTGTGAAGAAAAGACATGCAAATATTTTCCTCACATTAATATGATGAAAGGCATAGAGATGTGGAGTTTTCATGTTCTGTTTATTTTACTTCTTCAAAAGAGACTGACATCATTTAGATTCAAAACCAAGTATTTCTGTGATGCATTAATTTTAATTTTGTGAATTACCATATGATTTTTAATTAACTGTACTTTAATCACCCTCTTTGTCATTATGTGTTGTAAATTTCAATGTGATTACACTTTATGTGCTATGATATAAAGAGTATTGTTTTATTGAATTTTTGAACTATTTGTCATGTGATTTAGCCTTTCATAAAAATCACTGCTCTCTTAATCTTTGAATAAGCTTGTTTTACATGTAAATGTTGAGGTCAGTGCCAGGAGCCATAAAGGGATAAGCTAATATCTAGCAGGTGATCATCCTGAAATGGCATACTTTGGATAATTATGTAATCTGTGACAGGCGTGCCCTTATTAAGCAAGGTTGTAAGGGATTCATTTTAGGATAGATTCCTGCTCTTAATATGCTTTTCCTGTTATTATTAAACATATATAACAATTACTAAGTAATAACACACCTCTTTGGAGCAGATCTCTGCAGATCCACGAAGATATACTGACTTGTAATGATGATATATAGACAAATAGATGACTTGAGTCTTAATGATGATCCTATGAGAATTCCTAAAATTATATCTGTGATTATCAAGCTCTTTTATAGTAGGAATACTATTAGGTCCTTTTCTGATAGTCAAAACAGCAATGAGAACTCGGCTAGCCTCCCAAGTATCACCAGTTAATTGTTCTTAGATAGTAAATAGACTTTCTTCTACTCAGAGCACATTCCAAGGGGTTGAAAAACAATTAACCAAAGGTCATAAAAGGAGAACTAGTGATTTATTATAGGTGCTAGGACAGAAGATACAATATTGACTTGCTTTATCTACACAAAACTTCCCTAATAACTTACGTATGGTTTTAAACCTTCAATGAACCTGTGGATCTGAACTAGGTGATGGATGGTTAGCTAGATAAGTACTGCTAATCGATATGCGTGTAAACATTCTCTGTTGTAAACTTCTATTTCAGTTTATGATTGATTTGGTGTGTGAAGTTTTGATGAAAATTTTAACCTGTGATCATGTATCCTGAAAGATGTTTAAGTGCTGAGGACAAAAAGAAGAGTCAGAACTGAGGTGAGAAGAACTGAGGTGAGAAAAATGAACTGTGAGAGGAAACTGAGCTGAGAAGTTTTAAAGACAGAACGCAGAACTGAACTCAAGAAGAACTTAGAAGTATAGGCATAGCTTTTGGAGAACAGACATTGGGAGTAAGAGCATTGTTGTGATTCCAGAGAAGGAGGAGAGAACAAGATTTGAAGAATACAAAGTGGAATAACTTAACTTAGAAACTATAGGTGACATTAAAAAAACAAAAACAACATTTAATAAAGCAATGTGCAGAATGCAGATGGAAAGAGGAAATAAAAAGAAGATGCAGAAAGATGATGGAGCAGGCAGACTTCTCCTTACCATAGGAGAGAGCAGGTCCTTTCTTCATAACAAGGCGGGATTAATCTTATTAAAAGGAACAAAGCTTATTTCTAACAAATGTGGGTTTAATTCAGTTAGCATTAAAATGGTCGAAACTTTTTCTTTCTCTAGGAAATAAAGATTGGAGCTCATTTTTCATCCAGAATGAGTGAGTTCTTTCTGCACCAGTGCTTGGTCTTTTGCTCCATATGCATATTTACGTATGGATGTGTGTGTAAGTATGTAACTGTAAGAATGTATCCGTGTGTGTGTGTGTGTGTGTGTGTGTGTGTATGTGTGTGTGTAATTGTGAGAATGCATACAAGTTGGACCCAACTGGTTTGAAATGTATAAATGAGCTTCCAAGAATCTGTATATGAACTTATGTGAGATTATGTGTATTGCTTATGTAAAAGTTTTTTTGTTTTTTGTTATTTGTTTTTTTCCTTCTGGGAGTGTTATTCTCTTATTCTCTTCTGATTCAACAGAAGTGTTCTGCTCCAAACTTCCCCCCTAGCCCTACAAGCAAGAGGTTTCTGGACAAAAGGGAAAAGGCTCTAATCCTTTTTTTTTTTTTTTTAAGGAGATTTTTTTAATATTATTATTATTTTCTTTATTTACATTTCAAATGCTATGAAAGTTCCCTATTACCTACCCCCCCCCCGCCCCTGCTCCCCTACCCACCCACTCCCACTACTTGGCCCAGGCCTTCCATTGTGCTGGGTCATATACAGTTTGCAAGACCAAGAGGCCTCTCTTCCCAGTGATAACCCATTAGGCCATCTTCTGCTACATATGCAGCTAGAGACACAAGCTCAGGGGGTACTGGTTAGTTCATATTGTTGTTGCACCTACAGGGTTGCAGCCCCCTACAGCTCCTTGGGTACTTTCTCTAGCTCCTCCATTGGGGGCCCTGTGTTCCATCCAATAGCTCACTGTGAGCATTTACTTAATAATCTCTTGCTGTTTTAGGATGAGGTGCTAAGTGCCTGAAACTGCAGTCTCTGGCCTCAAGAAACAGAGAAGGCAGGTCAGCTACAATAGCATAGTAACTTAGACTGAGATAAGTAAACGTTTTCTTATTCAGCAATTCTAAGTATCTCGTAAGACAAACTGTTAACCCTGCCAACACTTCCCTCTCCACTGCCTCCCGGGCAGGTCAGTAAGAATAATTTTTTTTTTTTTTTTGGCTTGAATAGAATGAGAAAAATGTACATGCAGGGTGTGTTGTGTGTATGTATTATGTGTGTATATTAGTCAGATACGTAAAACACACATTATGCAAGAGGTAAGAAATGAAATCTTTTGAAATGGAATGTTCAACAATTAAATATTTGGAACTTAATTTCCAGAAAATTAGCTTCCTAAAAATTTGGAATCCTGTAGAAAATAAAATTAACATTTCACTTTCTTAACAGGCATTTCTTTGGGATGTTTGTGAATACTTTGGATTTCATCATCACAGTTTTATCTTAAAGAAATTACATGTGCTGTGGCTATGAAGGTTCCCTATATCTCAAAATAGTTCATTTTTATCTATTTATGTGTGTCATATTTTTATTTATACTACTGACATTTACACAGTGATATCTAATCATAATAGACCATTTAATTAAAACATAGGTTAAGTACCACATAGTTTGATTAAAACTTAGAAGCACTAAACATCCACAGGGTTCTAAGATATTTTAAGTGAAAGCATTCATTTGTAAACATACTAAACACTGTAAGTATTTTATGAGAGGCAGCATCCTGGGTAGAGCTTTCACTAGTCTTTGTAGCTGAAGTTACTTACAACTCATCACCCAGGGACCCTAGGTCAAGTTGCCTTTTGGTGTTCTATATATTTGTATAATTTACTCTGCAACATTATGAGATATAAGCCTTTTAGAAAATTGAAATTTTATGCCATTGCTTAGAAAATTTCAAAGATCTCAACATTTTAATATAAAAATATCCTTTCCACTGTTTAATTTGGATAAAATTAAATTATCTAATTTCAATTGCAAAAGTGATATAAGTGTGTCAGTTTAGGCACAAGGACGATTATTATCACAGTCACAGAGCTCAATTGTGAATAACAATGATCATTGTCATTTTACAGTCTGAAACATGTACAGTAAAATCAATTTACCAGACTCCTTCCACAAAACTCACAGAACAAGCAAATGGCTTGGCTTTATTCAAAGAATCACTAGCTTTTTCTTATGACAAATAAAAACATTAATTATTATTCTGTTTAAAATCTGACCATGATTTTCCTCTTTTGCATTAGGAAATAAGCCTGGTTTGTTTAAGCTATGTCTCAAAATCCTAAGAGGGTGGCAAGCCTCTATTAATTCTTCATGTCAGCTCCTGGGGCTGATAAGTCTGCAGGTTTTAAATGATCATAAGAATGTTAGATACTTCAGGAGAGAAAATTCATTCTTAGTCATTGGGCAAACTAACTTGAAGCTTAGTTGATTATATCCCCATACTTAAAAACAATGGCAACTGAGCTACAAACAGACAATTCCAGCAGGTCCACATATTCTGGTGGACAGATTTCTTGCAGAAGAAAAATTAACCTACTGTTTGTGTATTTGTCCTTTTCAGATAAAAATTTAGTAGTCAATATATACAAATGAAATAAATTAATATCATAAGCAAAATTTTATCAGTAAGTACTATTCAATAACTTTGTTAAAATATATCTACAATGAAAAAAAATCAAAAAAAAATTACATTTGGAGAGATACTAATCTGCCCACAGCCAGAGAGATTTAAATAGAAGATAAAGTCAGGAAGACCTATGCATTGAGGTTTCCATCATTTCCTGTTTATAAATGCTAAAAAGTAAAGAAACTGAGCCAAGCACTGGTATCGATATATTAATTCTTTGCACACATATTTTGAATGTGGATATAGGAGTTTCATATGCCACTTACTTTGACTTCACTGAAATAGTTGGTAAGAACCGAAATTATAAAGCAGATAAACTATTTCTCCCTTAAACTGGCTTTATCAGAATATTTTATCACAACAGTCAAAGAAACTATGATGAGTCTGTCAGGATTCCTTTCAGTATGTACAATTATTCCTTTGTCCTGTAAAATAATTACTGGACATTCTTCTCTACTTGGAACTAGAAAAGCTCTGAATAGGAGAAGAAATTCTATTTTTCTAAATTATCAGTATGAAGTTTACATTATAAGAGATACTGGTCCTCAGAAAGAAAAAAATTAATTCATGGATCTTATCAAGCAATATTATCAAGTCTGAGGGTATCTACCTGCTTGTTAGAAATAAAGTTGGACAAAGAAACTACATCTTTTGATTTTTAAATCAAAACCACTCTTACATTGTTTTCTGACCTAATTATTCTGTATCTGTGTCAGTTGAGATATGAATATACCATTTTTCTTTGGTTCACTGGTTTGAACTGGATAGAAATTATTTGCTAATATCATTTGAACTGATATATGCAAATAGAAAACTAGAGATTGTGTTGAAAGAATGAAGTAGTCAGCTTTAGAAATAATGAAGAATGTATTTACGTTGTACAATATATTTAATTAGGAAATGTTAAAGTAAAATATAATATCACAAGCAATATTTGTATTTGATGTATGACTACCATCATTGGTGGTAGACATGTAACTTATAATAATAAAGTAACTATAAAAAATTGATATGAGAAAATGATATAGCATTTATTATGCAAACATATCTGTGATACAAAGCAGTGTACACATAGAGTCAATTAGTTGTTGAAATAGTACATGTAGGGATAATTGTGTTCATTCTCACTTAAATAAAGCTTGCAAAATGAACAAAATCAGTGAGAATCCATTTAATAGTAAGGTAATATTAATTTGCAGTTAAATGTACATGAATGAATCAAACAGGTAACCTTGTGGTGGAACTTTAGGATAAGTGAAATAGTGAATCCCTGTCTATCTATCTATCTATCTATCTATCTATCTATCTATCTATCTATCTATCTATCTATCTATGTACCTACCTACCTACCTATCTATCATCTATCTATCTATCTATCTATCTATCTATCTATCTATCTATCTATCTATCTATCTACCTATCATCTATCTATCTATCTATCTATCTATCTAATATTATATATTTAATATATATTATTTTTAAATAATGTATATATATTCTTTTAAAGAGGAAAGTTTTCAAATCTTTACTAGCTGTAAATGCAAAGTAATTCTCAATTATGTAATAATGCTGAAGACAAATAAGGATTAAATTGTCAGAAAAGGAACAAGCAGCTTTCTGAAACACAGTACAAGATGTTTACTTGTACCTTCTTCATGATCATAACTCATAATAGAAATTCAGAATTTTGCTGCATATTTTCTTCACTAAAGACACATGTTTTTAGCGAATAGTGAAAATAATGCCATATTAATCAATAGTAAATAGTAATAGCCTATCCTGGGGCTTTTGTTGTTCACAAAATAAACTTTCATGGGCTTTGTTTCCATTCAGGAAACTAATGTCACCTGAATTTAAAGGTCAGATTTCAGCTTTGCTGTTGTTGTATTTTTGTTTTTCTTTTAAAGAGGTGTGTGAATAAAACAAATCCTTCTAACTAGAGATCTTAGGAGACTAACAGAAAGTCATAGGAACTAGGCAGGCAGCCAAACTGTGTCAGTTGTTACCAAAACATGTCACAAGAATGAAGAGAGTTCACCAGACAGTACCATATCTTAAAAGGAAATTGCAAAGACTTGCATTTAAAATGAGGTTTAAGAATTAAAAATCAATCCTTCACCCTCTATTGTCTTAAAATCCTAACTATGTTGATGAGCCCCATGCCTTATGAATTAGCTCAGCTCTCCTGACAACTGTGCAGGGTGTCCAGAAGTTGGCTTAGTGACCCAGGGATTATTGCAGCTACACTTCTGTTTGTCCCTAGAAATAAGATAGGAAGATTAGATCTTTATCTAATTCCCTGTGCTTTATAGTAGCATTGTAAGAGAAAATATTGAAAATGACAATAATACAACACTACTATGTATGAAATAAAGCGAAGGGCTATATTTTCTGTTTTAATTAATAAATTAATTTACTTATTTACAGCCCAAATATTGCCCCCTCCCAGTCCCTACCCCCACAGTGTGCATCCCACCATTCCCCTACACCTCACCTCTGAAGAGTGTGCACTTGCCAGGTATCTCTTTACCCTGGTCATCAAATCTCTATAGGATAAGGCACATCCTCTCCTTTGGTCGCCAGATAAGGCAGTTATATGTGCCAGGTCCTTGAAACTAGCCCGTGTATGCTCTTTGGTAGCTTGGTCTCTAGGAGCTCCCAGGGGTCTAGATTATTTGCCACTGTTGATCTTCCTATATGGTTGCCAATCCCTTCAGCTCCTTCAATCCTTCCCCTAACTCTTCCATAGAGATCAGCAACCTCCATTGCTTATCTAGGAGTAACTGGATCTGTCTCAGTAGGTGCTGGTAGAGCTTAGCAGAAAAAAGCCATGCAAAGCTTCTCTCCTCTCTCTCTCTCTCCTCTCTCTCTCTCTCTCTCTCTCTCTCTCTCTCTCTCTCTCTCTCTCTCTCTCTCAGCACAACCGAGCATCAGTAATAGTGTCAGAGATTGGTGCCAGCCCATGGAATGGATTCCAAATTGGGTCAGCCATTCCTTTAGTCAATGCTCCTTTTGTGTCCCTGCATTTCTTTTAGATAGGATCAGTTTTGGGTAAAAAATTTTGTAGGTGGTTTGGTGTCTGCATACCCCCCACCACGACCACCACCACTGAGGTTCCTGCCTGGTGGTGAAGGTGGTCTCTTCAGGTTCCCTAGCCCTACTGTTGAGCATTTAGACTAAAATCACTACAATGAATCCTGGGAGTCTCCCCTCCCCCATCCCAGGTCTCTGGGACTTTCTATAGGTTCCTCTGCCAATTGCATGTTTCCATTCATCTTCCTATCCTTCTGGGCCTCTCTGCTTCCCTCTATCTGCCATACCTGATTCTGTCCCACTTCTTCCCTCTCTGTTCCCCTCCCACCCAGGTCTGTTCCTATCTCTGCCTCCCATGATTATTTTATTCCCCCTTCGAAGTAGAGTTTAAGCATCCTTACTTGGGCCTTCCTTCTTGTTTAACCACTTAGGGTCTGTCTGGTTTATCATGACTTATATTTGGCTAATATATACTTATTAGTGAGTACATACCATGCATGTGCTTTTGAATCTGAGTAACCTCACTGAGGATGATATTTCCTAGGTCCATCCATTTGCCTGCAAAATTAGTTCTTTAAAATAGTAATATATTTTAAAATATATTTTTCTTATGATTTAATGTACCTAAAGATAATTCTACAGGAAAAATAAATTAATTAATTCTCACAAAAAAGCCATGTTTGGCCTGTTTGGAAGGTGGATAATGCATGCCATAGGAAGGTAGATGGTAAGAAGAAATGTAGGTAGATTCAATGGGTTTGTGTTAATTCACTTAAATGAATAGGTCTTTCTGTATTGTTAGAAATTGTGTTTGGCTGTCACTACAATTATGACTTGACTCACATATCTGTTTTCTAAATAATATGGTCACTTTTCCCCTCATTTGGTACTTTCCAGACAAAACATGCTTTCAAAAAAATGTTAAATTGAGTCATAAAAGGGTATTTTAAAAATACACGAAATAGCAATGTAAGACATTTCATAGACAAGAGAAAACAAACAGATACTGTGGAGATTTCTTTGCTAGTCTCTGGCTCTAGGAGAATGAGTTATCACCCAAATGAAATAACTTTGGACACACAAGTCCCTGCTGATATAAACTTAGACAAAGGGGTACTGACTGTTGCTACTTTCCTAAACTGCAACAGTTCCCGTCTGCTTATATGTTTCTATCCTTACACTCAGATAACTGAAGCTCTCTCTCCTCTTCAAAGATTCTTTTTGAGAAGACAGAAACTTTTATAAATGCTACATGTGTTCAAAATCTAGAAAACACCTGACCCTACTGTGGTTAACATAATTTTATACATATGCAACAAATTCAACATCAAAGGCTCAGAAAACGTCCCTGAAGACTGGACAAAAAGATTATAATAGACAGAGGATCAGAATATATGGTTTCAAGATAGTGTCTTATACCTATGACCAGGATACTGTACTTAAAAAACCATAAAAGTATGGTTACTGTCTTAGTTAGGGTATCTATTGATGTGAGGAAAATACCATAATCCAAAGACAATTTGGGAAAGAAGTAATGTAATTGGCTTCTACTTCCTTATTGCTGTTCATCATTGAACAAAGGCCAGAGAAGGACTCAAACCTGGCAGGAATCTGGAGGCAGACTCTGAAGTAGAGGCCATGAAGGGATGTTGCTGATTTTCTTGTTCACCCTGCTTTTTTGTAGAACACGGGAATATCAGCCAAGAGATGGCACCACCCACAATGAGTTGGGCCCTCCTTATTGATCACTAACTTAAAAAGTCATTTATACCCAGAGAACATGTAGGCTTTTTCTCAGTTTGGTTTGCTCCTTTCAGATAACTTAATTTGAAATTTGGCTTCCTTTATATAGCAACTAACATCTACCTGGTACTATTTCAATAACAAACATAAATTTGTACTATGAACCACATGTCCCTGTGATGAATATATTGTTTTACTAATTAGTAATCTATTATTACTATTAGTAAACTATTTACTAATTTTGGATCTTCAGTTGTTTAAGTTTCTTTCTATTCTAATCTCAATAAACTCAGCATCAATCAAATCAGCAAATTGTATGATTAACAAGGAAAATAAATTATGCCAGTTTATTGCAATGTAATGAAAGAAACAGGCTAAAATATGTTAATATTAAGGTGTACCAGTGCTGAACAGTGACACATAACATGTTGTGATTTAATCATTTCATCTGAACTTAATATTCCATCACATAGCACAATGATCTCTCTAGGTTTCAGTAGAGACCAAATTGACTGAATGACACACTGTGTTATCAGGGCAAAGTGGACGATCAAAATATTTGGTAGTGAGTCATTCTGGGTGGTATCATGAGCTACATTAGTTCATTATATCAGGATGAATATTAAATAGTTCCAAGTTTTAAACCAGAAAATTAGAGCATAATTGGTTAGTTTCGTTTCTACAGCTAAAGCATTGAAGGTAAGCACTCAAACAATGCTTATATTCCATGCAATGGGCTAGCAGATCATAACATAGTTTTTTCCAAACAATGTGTTAGTAAATACTTATAAAACAGGTTTAGATGTTAATCTGGATAAAATGTCATTGAGAGAGGATATCTATATGTAATTATTTGATATTTAAATATAAGGAGTAATAACAGCAGAGAGTTTGTGGTATAAAAGGCAGAGACACTGAAAAATGAAATATAGATTCTTTGCCTATAAGGAGTTAGCCTCTAGCACATTGGCTGCTAAATGACCAACTTTGGGGAAAGACATTATTATTGGAACATAACACAGTAGGACTCGTGTCTCCTGGAGAAAGCCAAAGCTCCTCCCACTTGTTAACTATGCATGTCACAGTGTGATGAACAGACTTTACTAGCCATGATCACAATGGCATATTCATTAAAATAACTTCTGAATCCATAAATAATACTAAACAGTTATTGATTTATTTTCTTTGAAATACTGATAGATAAACCACATTCAATGATAGCTCATCAGTGTTGTGCATTGGAAGTAGGAACTTGGGTTGCAGAGTTAGTCACAGTAACTGGGTTATTCTGTAAACCAGTAACTCACAAGACTCACAAGTTACCACAGGACACACTGCTTCTATATAAACTGATTTCCCAAAGTGAGACTCATGAAGAAACTACTTTCCTTCCCTGGAAAACATAAAATAAATGTCATGAGGATTTTTTGACTAAATATCTGAAAATAAAAAAGAAAATATTTAATTCAAGGTTTCAGAACTGTAAGAATGCCAGGCCTGTGAAGACATCTCTGGGTCTCATCAGTAATAGAATCCCAATGTCCATTCATGTGACAGGATGGCCGTCTGTATGACAGCAGAAGAGCACAAAAATACCATAGCCAATTAATTTCCTGTGCTAAAGCTGTGCTCTGTGGTACTTCGCTGTTTCAACAGCTCATTACTGCATTAATGAGCAGGGCCTCAGAGACAGATATCTCACAGTAAGGGACACTTCTGTCTCCCCAGCAGTGGCTTACTCACCCCTTCCTCATAAGCACTGCCAGCCCCCTGCTAGGTCTCTAAGCAACATGGAAAACTTCAGACTCATCAATTTGGACATAAAATAACAGTGATGGTGTACCATGTTTAAGAACTACTCTTTCCTTACAGTCACCCTTATGATACAAATTTGCATCTCTGAACAACAATATAGGCTCAAAATTAAATATTTTTTCTTCTGACCTTGGAAACGGAAATGTAAGTTTTGGTGTGTCTGACACTAAGCAAGAAAAAAACAAAAAACTTCTTTGATAATATGTGGAAAAAATGAAGACAAGTGTACTAGAGCAAATCAGGTGAATTCTGTGTGTTGTAAAATGTGATTAAATCTTAGAAAACAGTAATATGAAATAATGTAATGTTATTCTTATAAAACAAAGAAAAATTAATATGTGAGTTAAAAATGAGGTTAATGGAAATCTTGGACTTCAAAATACATTTTTTTAACATAAACTTTAATTTTTACTTTTTGCTTGACCAGTTTGAATTCCTTCATTGGGCCTTTATTTCTTTCCAAGACAAATATCTATAATAAGATAAAAAACTGGGTTTTTCACTTGCCATTATCCACAAATATAACCAGTGTAACCAATTGTAAAAAAATCTACTTAAATCAAACACCATGTCATTTTCAGAAATGTTTTATTTTAAACTTTTCAGTGAATAATTATTAATTAAGTGATTAAGAGTAAAGTTCTGTCATTAGATTGGATTTGTACTTGTTATTATTTGCAATCTGAGAACATTAAAATAGGATATTTTGCATTCCAAAGTTCACTGTGTTTAGCGTTGGTTTTGCTGTTTCATATGCTGTGAGTAGGAAAGCAGAAGCTGGCTCACCCTTCATTTGTCTCAAAGCCAGAGGCTTTAAAGGAATTGAGTAAGATTTCAGATTCCAAGTCAGTGGCCTTGAAACAGTTAGAGCTGTAAGTATTGCCTGACACATCCATCAGTACTGCATATGATTGATGGCACTGTTTCCGAGGCTTTGGAAATGATCACGAGAATGAAAGATTTTTCTGTCTGCATTAAAGCACAAAGTCATTTTAAAGACTAATTTCTGGAAGGTGAGAAATAACTGTCATCAACAACTAAAATTTCACAATCACTTTTAAAACGGCACAGGAGCCTAAAATATGAAAAGAAGCTCCTTCTGAGACTGTCTGACACCAATTGTGATATATTTATTAAAGTGTTTTAAATTCAGTATCTTGTGACAATGATAGAGTCTCTTTCATTTGCCATGATACTACCTTGAAGTACTACATATTTATTTTTAAAAACACCTTGATTTTTTTCACTATTTTCTAAGACATTCTGAGATATTTCTTTACTCAGTCTGACCTTAACACTCAAAACTCATTACATAATGCAGGCCAATCTACACAGGAGATTGGCATAGTTTATGTAATTTGGCATAAATTATCGAAATTTGCTGGTTCCTCTCATAAAACAAGTGATCCCATGAATGTAACATATGTAACATACAGCCATGCATTTCCAGGTTCTTCTGCAAGAGTCACTTATTGGGAAATACATTAAAATACGCTTTTAGGGTAACTAAGACTTTCTGCTTTGCATTATTCTCATGTTATATGCATCTTGTTTTCTACATTCTAACTTATGCATATTGATTGTAACATTTACGTATTTTTGGTTTTTCTGTTTGTTTGGTTTTAAATTTTTGTAAAGTTCATTCATAATTTTATAATTATTTCAGCTATTATGGCACTGGCAGAAATAGGACAAGCATTTTATCATAAAAATATAAAAATTAAAAGTAGTAAAATCCTTCCTCTCTTGTGCCATTAAGTTATGAGCATGAAATGAGTTCAAGTGAATTGAATATACCAAAACGAAAAGACAAATGGATCTGTTATGTTGAACACATGAGGGTTTGGAGGCTTTATCAGTCATATTGACAACTCAAAGCAAATTAGTTTACCTGTCTACATATCACAACATCTTTAAAAGAGTCATGAATACAAATGATGCCAAATACGTGATGATATAGGGTATTCAGCAGAGAAGACTGCTTAGACATGGGCTTAAGTCAATTAAAAGCATTTATTATCCAGCTGGCAACTACAACTGGTATTTGAGATCCAGTGTATCACTGAGTCTTTCTCAGGGTGAGCTTTTAAGCATAAGAATTATCTCCTAAGTTGACATACTTCAGTTAACTAGAACAGTTAATTAGAATCAGAGCCACAGAAGCTAAAATAAGATTAGTATATTTTGAGACTTTCCCAGAAATAGATGCATTTTAATGATAAGGTCTTTGTTTTAATTTTGGCAGGTGGTATGGCCTACATGCTGAATTTTAGCATCTGAATTGTACTTAAACCATGGAGTCAGTAGTATTATGGACTGTATTCCTGTTACCATCTGAACACTGGTAAGAAGCAATGGAACACATTAGGTACTCAGCAGTTGTTCTCACATCAATTAGAACTTTCTTGTTAGGACTGAGTACTCAGAATATTAATTTTCCTATACAGATTCAACTAATACAATAGTACCACAAAAAATATTCTAAAATAAGCAAAATCAGTGGCAAACTGTCTGGATAATGCCAGATAATAAACGACATTAGGTGAGGACAACCTTTAAACATATGCTATTTTTGAATGTTATGATAGGAATTATAATTGTGAGACCTAGCTATAAACTATCCTTAAAATGTGTTAGCACGTTTACCTAGATGTGAATTATTTTATAAAGCATGATTTTATGAAACTATACAAGTATGCAGTAGCATGATTTAAATAATACAATAAACATGGATAAACAATAAACAAGATTGGATATGGGTATTTTGATTTCACTGTTAATTCTTATGGCATTAGTAGGTTAAGTGCTACATTGAAAAGTCTATTTGAAATTTGCCAGTATTAAATTTAAATTGATTTTTCTAGTTGTTTTCTTTGCATATGGAGATAGTTGTATGTTTGCTTACACATTTATATGGACATTTATGTGCCATACCATGCATATGCAATGATGGGAAAAATAGTTAGAATTGGTTCTCTCCTTCTACCACGTGAGTCCCCAGCATAAATCATACATTTACAGGTATGGCAACTACTACCTTTGTGAACTGTACCTTCTGGCCAGACCAAGAGAAAACTCAAATGTAAACTTATACAGAGAATAACATACACATAAAATAAGAAAATAATAATTCAGTTCCCATAGTGAAATTATTGTGTGATCAGTGATGGTAGCACACATATTTAATCTCAGCACTCAGGAAGCAGACACAGGCAGATATCTGGTCTAATGAGTTCCAGTACAGCCAGAATGATACAAAGAAACCATGTCTTGGAAAAAAAAAACAAACACATACATTCAAAAATTAAATAATGATATAATTTAAAATAGTTGTATTCAGATGAATAATTATGTTATATAGGGTTTTATTGGCAAATTTGCTCACTTAAAAATGATCATCATTTAGATGTGCTTGAATCATGTGTTAGTTTCTGTTTACAATTCAACATAAATCCTAGATTTTTCTATTTGAACTGAAAATAAAAGATAAATGACAATTTTATTCTAAGTACCCAAAAGAGACCTGAGAATTCATTGCAGTTGTTCATTTATTCATGACAAGAATGCAACTTGCTGGGCTGGGTATGGTGAACCATGCCTTTTATCCCATCACTTGGGAGGCAGAGGCAGGCCAGCCTGGTCTACAGAGTGAGTTTCAGGATAGCCAGGGCTATACAGAGAAACCCAGTCTCCAAAAAAAACCAAATAAATAAATAAATAAATAAATAAATAAATAAATAAATAAATAAACTTGCTTGCTGTATTTTTAAAGGGTCATGTAATCATCATGCAAAACAGTAAAGAGAATGTCTCCATGTTTGTAAGTTATTGTGCTTTCTTGGATGGGGGGGGGTCGGGGGACAGATATAAGGATATCATCATTAACATGAACAAATAAGCTCTCCAACATAGAACACAATCATCTCTAGTTTTATTCATTTATTTCATTTGAAAGGAAGTAGCATTAGGAATAATAATTTACTGTAGCATGCTTCAGAAGAGACCATGTTCAGGAGATACCTAATGCTCACTGCAGTAGCTCAGTGGACTGATACTATGTCCAACAATCGCTTGTTCACCAAATGTTTACCAAACCAGAGAAATAAGAACCAAACAGCATTCTTAGACTTTTGCTTATATGTATAAACAATAGTATGGAGCTTCACTATTTCAGACCTATGAAATACAATGATTCATAAGAGTGTTCTTTAACTCTGCACTTATTCAAATTGCCAAATACACAAAATCTCATAACTTAATCAAGAAATGAAGAAATGATCCTAAGGCAAATGTATTCAAACAAAATTGACTTGGAATTCTTGAGTATAAAATGAATAATTCCTTGAATTTTTTTATTTACTTACTTACTGATTTATTTACTTATTTTTTCATGTAGGGTTGAAGTTACTTGTCTTATTTTTTAAAGTGGAGAAATTTTGTACTGTCAATGATGGACCTGCCAAAAAAGTGAACATCAGTCCAGTTTATTTGTAACTTAGGTGATATTTTATTTTTGTCCTGGTCCTTGAAGTCCAACTGTGCCCTGTGAAATTCCCCATTGTATTAGAACAACAGCATCCTAGTAAGTCTCATTTCAAATTGCCGTTATCTATACTCAACAAATGGCATGACCTACAAATACATATTTTAAAAATTCATCTAAAATTCCATTGCCACCTTGAATGTTAGTTTGAATGTTAGTTAGCCAGTGCTTTCACCAACCCTTTATTAAATACCCCTGACAGCCGGTTGAAGGTTGGGTTCTTTTCCATATGATCTCTAAGAGACTATGAATGCTCTGGCAATTACTCATATTCATTCATAAAAAGGCAGCACTAAATGGACTCGGTTTACAAAGAAAATACAAAAATAATATGTGTGTGAGAGATTATAGACATAATAAGGGAGGAGTCAGAAGAGAGAAAAGGAAGGATTGATCAACTCCAACAGAACACCCCTCCTGATAGCAGCATCCACTAATGTTTGCTTTTCTCACAAACCTATCTCTAGAAACCTCCAGAGTCTGCTTCCAACATTCTAGCAAGGCTTCTGTAGCATTTGGTTTTATAGGTTCAAAAGGCTGGGGCTTTTTAAGTCTCACTTTTCTTGGCACTCTACACATCCAATAGGGATCATGATTTTCTGTGCTTTTAGTATCATAACAATAAGTTTGAACCTCTGCCCAACCAGATGGAATGAATATGCAGAGAGAAATTCTCCAAGCCTTCTCTGTCACTGCTACATCACTCTATGGAGAAGTGAATATTTACAAAATTCTGCCACTGTCCTTGAGGCTTTTTCTGTAGGGCTCAGGTTGTCACCTTGCTTTGAATATTTGCCAGACAAAAGTAGAACTTCTGTAAACATAGCATTGTGGGGACAGCCTGATGATCCAGTCACTAATATATTCAAGTTGTTTGTTTTTCTGTCCCTTAGTAAATATACAAGTAATTAGTAGCCACAGTGCAAACTCAGAATATTTAAATTTAGCTATGCTGCCAAACACAAAGGTGAACATACTAGGAAGGAATGAGTACCATGAGATGAGTATACATTTATTTTTTTAATCTTATTTTTAACCATTTTAATCTCTGTTGTAGCCAACCACCCACCAGAGGTAGTGGAAAAGAAAGGATATGTGGGGAGTCGACCTATTTGAAAAGGTTCTTTGGAGCAACTCCAGTCTGCATTGTCTGGAAATCAGCAGTTCAGTTCCCAGCTTAGCAGGTAGTGGCAGCACAATCTACTCTCAAACACTTTATGGATACACTAGCAGTCTAAATTGGTAGAGTATGGTTATCAACAGCAGTGAATCAACCTGGGAGAGACAGCCAGGCCTGAGGGACCAACAGGAATACCAGAAGTTTTTGGCTGTGCCTCTGTCAGGGAAGCAAAGATCAGGTAAGAGGGGAGACCCACAAGCATTGTCGAGTTAGCCTTATCAGTAAGCTCTCTCTGTCACTCAGCTGAGTACTGTTTATACCCTTTAAACATTCTGTGTCGTTTATGTGTCTGGCCTCAGCTCAGCTCTTGGCTCAGCATTTGTCTTGCTTTAGCATATGCATCTAATTAGCCTGAGTTCCTGGAGTCCCAACAAATGGAACTCAACTAGGAAATGTATGGCGGACCAATATATTTGTTGTTAGCATAGAATCTTTTACCGCCTGTTCTTTTATATGTTTGCTTTATTTAGCAGAAGATCTGTTGTGTGTCTGTTTCACTGAAATGTTCTTTTACAAGTCTTTCTTGGTATTTTACCTGTATCCACTTCAGAAAAACACTCTTTTGTGTGTTTGTCCCACCAAAAGACCATCTAACACATTTGATGGTCTAAAGAACGCTTATATTTTCACTTCAGATGAGGAAGCATTTGTCTTGTTCTTTGTTTTATTAAATTCACTTGCTTATTTTTATGTGGGAAGAATGTAATTGTGCCATGGCCCATATGTGGAAGTCAATGAAAACTTGCAGGAGAAAATTCTTTCTTTCTATCAATAAGTCCCGGGTTTGGAATTTAGATCATCATGATTGGCAGCAAGCGTACTTACTCACTGAGCTATCTCACAAGCTTTTGCAAAAACCTTCTAAATGTTTTGTTTATAATTGATCCTTCATGTCTTCATTATCCTTGTTAATGTCATTTCAAGTGCCCTGTCCTAAAAACATGATATATGCCTAGTGAGGCTCAATAATACTTTTTTGTGTCATATCAAAGTTAAAGAAAGTAAGAGAATAGATTCCCAAGTCTGTAAGATAAGAGACTCCTTCAAGCACCATCTCAATGCCATAAATGAGTGCAAGTTGTTAAGCTCCTTGTCAAAGGGACCCTAATGGAAATTCCCAATCATCCCAGGTGTTGTCAACATTTCTGGTTACTTTTCATAACCTGCTAGTAAGAAATGAATGCAAAAATCACAGTTTACTATATCACAAAACATGGAAACATCTAGCTGGTGCCCAACTAGAAGTTTTACCTCTACAGACTAGCATTTATGGAAGGTACTTTGCATGGTACCAGAGAAGAAAGCAAGCATTAATTTTATCCAGCTACAAACTCTGTGTGCTACAATGAGACCTCCCTGTAAGATATGTACTTAGACAAATGATATGGGAGTAATAAACAACATTATATTGGATATAAGGTGCACTGCTATACCCACAAAACCAAACATCACTTAACCCTCATCCAAGAACCATCACAGAAACTCACAACTGGGCAATATGAAGAGAGTGAGAGGCTTTGAAGCTTTAAGTCCTAAATGGGATGTGTTAATGAAACCCTCCACCCCCACCCCCACCCCGAGGTTCAGGGATCTATGCAGAAGAGATGGGACAAATACTACAAGAGCTAGAGGTGGTAAATAACTCCAATGAAACATGATCCAGAAAAAAAAACAAAAAAACAAAAACAGAATTGTAGCATGGACACAGAAACTGTGACAGGTTTAAACCAGAAAACATTTTATCACTGAGAATTGGAAATAGATACAAAACCTGACCTTTGACTAAGAAGTTATTTGAAGCTTGGAAAGGAAAAAAAATCAGTTTTCTCCAATGATGGAAGACTTGATATATTAACTACTCCAGGGCATGCTCCATGACTAGAGGAGTTAGTTAACACAAAACATACTCTATGGTTTTGGTTTTTTGACAGTGTTTTATTTTGGTATTCATTAATTATTAATCTTCTCCTGTTCTTTGTTTTCTAGTTTTTTTGTTTTTGTTTTGTTTTGTTTTGTTTGTAAAGTGGGGTGGAGAAGTGTCTTGAGAAGACCTGGGAAAGAGAGGACAAAATATTCTGTGTTAAAAAAAAATTAAATATAAAGAAATGTAAAAGTCTGTATAGACTTCTCTTAGAACTTTTTTTTTCTTAAAAACAAAGGAAAGAAAATATGTTTTTCATTTCTTTTCAATGATTTTATTTATTTACATTCCAGTCATTCCACCACACACACCCTGTACACTCTCACATTTCCACATCCCATTTCTCCTTCCCCTTGAATCCAAGGTGCTCCCCTCCACCCTCCCCCTTCCTTGGGGGCTCAAATCTCTCAAGTATTATGCACATCTTCTCCCACTAAAACCAGACCAGGTAGACCTCTGCTGTATATGTGCCAGGGGCCTCAGCCAGGCCTGTGTATGCTTTGGGTTAGTAGCTCAGTCTCTAGGAGCTCCCTGGGCTCCAGGTTAGTTTGAGACTACTGGTCTCCCTATGGGGTGCACCTCCACTTCAGCTTTTTCAATCAATCCTCCTAATTCAATCACAGCGGTACTTCCGTCCAATGCTTGGGTATAAATATCTTCGTCTGTCTCAGTCAACTGCTGCTAGGACATCTCACAGTAAAGCCAGGCTAGGCTCCCATCTGTCTGTAAGCACATCATAGCATCAGTAATAGTATCAGGCCTTGATACCTGCCCCAATGAGATGGATCCCAATTTGGGCTGGTCATTGTACCTTTCCTTCAGTTTCTTCTCCTTGTCCTGGTGGTTCTTTTAGACAAATCCAGGTTAGAAATTTGACTACAGTTTAGTAACTCAGTCCCTCCACTTGAGGCTTTCTCTATTGACTTGAGGTGGACTCTTTGAGTTCCCTCTCCACAATGTTGGGTATTGATATATTTGTTGCTTGATGGTATGTGTGACCCATATTAATTTTCTTTATCATCAGAAAAGGTAACTAATAAACATACTGAAAGAATATGGCTGCACAGATACCAGAATCTGACCAGATAAAACAGTTTAAGGAGTTCCTGGGAACCTACAATAAACTTACAGAAACCTGCTTTTTGGACTGTGTTAAAGACTTCACAACAAGAGAGGTGAAACCTGAAGAGGTGACCTGTTCAGAACATTGCTTACAGAAATATTTAAAAATGACACAGAGGATATCCGTGAGATTTCAGGAGTATCACATTCAGCAGAATGAAGCCTTGGCAGCCAAAGCAGGCCTCCTAGGCCAGCCACGGTAGAGAGGTCCTGAGGCCATGGACTTGCACTGAAAGATTGCAGCAGCTGCTGCAGTCAAAACAAGGATTCACCTGGTGGAGAATCCCCTGACACAGCAGGAGCCGTGGTCCACCATCTGTCATGACTGCCTGACCCATGGAAACCACCAGAGAAAAAACACTGTTCACCAGAAAGAGTCAAAACAGAAGGCCTTCCTGTGCAGTAAAAATGGTAAGATGCGGTGTTGTTGAGGCCTTAAGATTCGTCTGCGTGGTCATCGTGATTGCAAAAATAAACCACTGTTCCTTTCTTTGTGACTGTTAATTTTAAAAGCAAAATATGTGTTCAATCATGTATGAGGTAGAAAAGATTTATTACTAAAAGTAAATAAATGAGAATAAAAAAAAAAAAAAAAAAAAATGTATTAATTTTGTAACATGAAAATATTTATTTCACAATGACATGCATGTATCAAATATTATTCCAAATACTTGCTCATTTTCTCCAGAAGTAAATTTATATTTTAAATAACAGTATACTAGGTTAATATCTTAATCCAACATCATATATCCTCATTTTTATCTACAACTTCTTTGCAATAAATTTTATTTCTGAAATGCATTTTACAAGTTACATCAAATAAATCAAGGTATATCAGATATGCATACATTTTTTTACACATTTATGTTTACATATTATGCAACAGAACATTCAAAGAACAATGGGTCTAATTTATAATTGGTATTAAGTCAGATACATAGAGTATATCTTTTTCTATATTGATTTTCCTCCTCCTATATGAAATTTTGTGCTTAGTTTGTTAGTGAAATTATTTTGAGGGTAATAAATATCTCCAAAATTTTAATGAATTAAAGAAAATTAACAAGCCGGGCGTGGTGGCACACTCCTTTAATCCCAACACTTGGGAGGCAGGTGGATTTCTGAGTTCGAGGCCAGCCTGGTCTAGAGGGCAAGCTCCAGGACAGTCAGGGGGCTATGCAGAGAAACCCTGTCTCAAGAAAACCAAAATAAAAAATAAAAAATTAAAATTAAAATTAACTAACATTATAGTTGGAAACTACATTATGCATAGTAATGATATTTTTATGGAATGCTCTGTATATGTTATATAGTGTAAAGTTCAACATGTAAGAAAGTGATCTCAGCACTCATGCCTCTCTTTGTATACATTTTAAATACCAAACAATATACAGAACCATGTCACCTTAATTTGTATTCTACTTTTACAGATGTATATAACAGAAGTTTATTAGACTGATAATGAATTACATAAGTTAGAAATGGTCTTAAAATATCAATTATAGTGAAATTAATAGTATAGAGTGTGCCATCTTATTTTTTGTTTGACATGAACATATGTACTATTATGAGTGGAATCTATAAATCAAGATTTACTGTGTCAATGACGAGTTATGTAAATGTTGCTAATGATTGACTTGCACCAAATTATGTCAATGACATGAATTTGTGCTTCCAGCCTACAAACTTCATATTAAATAAAGGGCAAAGCATAATGTATTTGGAAACATAATTAAACATAGTATTTTGTATGATAATTGATTTCTGCAACTTTGTATGTGTGTGTGTGCTGTATTTAATTAAGTTGAATTCTGAACATATGTCCTTTATAACGAATATAAAGGTTTGTATCTAAAATTTTGTATATTCTAAATGGGAGATTTCTTTACTATTTGTTTCCCACTAAAGGGACATTAACTGACTTATGCTAGTCTGTATAAATCAGTAGTTTGGTTGTCTTTTTATCAAAATTTTAACCAACTTCTAAATCAACCCTATGAACTATGTTATTTTCTCTAATTAGTTTCAATGAAACAAATGTTGAGAAAATTGCATGCCAAAATGCAGAGTGCAATTTGGAATGAATTTTCATTCAGGTACTTAGTAGTTAAGGTTTCTGTTCCAATGTTATCTTTCAAAAATTTTTTGAGACAACTCTTCTGTAGGAATGCAATGAATCCTTTCATGTGCAAAATGTATCTATAAGACTGTAGTACACTTTAAAAATGATGATTACACCAAGTCTTGGCTCAACAAAAACGACTCCACATTATTAAGCCCCAAAGAGTCACAGTATGTATTTGAAATGTGATTTCAGCACTTCACATATATATTTGAAATGTACCTAGAATTGAAGAAGGTATTAGAAAAGTTGACTCATTTATAACAGTTCTTATATACATATCTTTAGAAGTTGAGAATATGTATTACAATTCAAGCATGGGCACATTTTTGTGTGTGTAGCTTGTATCTCAATATTCTCACCTAAATATTGGAAAAGAATATTGTCGGATGTTATGTTGCAGACTATAACTCCATATCTTCAGAGGCAAAAGCAGAATTGCTGAAAGTTCCAGGCCAGACTGATTGCAAAATGAATTCTAATATGGCTTGAATTACATAGTCAAACTTTCTCAATGTTCCCAACAAACAAAATCAATCTGCCTTCAAAGTGTTCAAGAGCAAATGTTACATTGTAAAGAACCAGTATCCTAAAATACATTTAAAGTTCCTCCTGTACTATAAATTTACAGTACATGTTAGTATGATAAGTAATACCATGATAATATTTTTTCAGTATGAAATGTTAATCACAGTTAGGTCATCAAGAACAGGTGAACCCCATTCCCAAACTAAACGTTTGAAGAAAAGTATATAGATCTATTTAATCTGAGTAATAAAATTTTGTAATCTACATATTACATTATGCAGATGTAGTATTGAAACAGAAAAGAAATAAAAATAAGAGTGTGCATATTGTATCTGAGAAAAAGCTTTTCCTTGAGCTGACATTTTTACTGTTCTAGCATTAAGAATCTCTGAAGATTACACTATCTGTCTCCACTTTTACTTTCTGACAAGGCCAAACTATAAATACATGTATTATGATCAGCTATACTTCTTTCTTAATTTACTCTAGATCATACTAATTATCTTGTATTTTTGTTATTCGGCAACTTTCAGAATACTCACTGAGAAATTTCCAACCTTACCAATCTTCTTTCACTATGATATAATCTATAAAAGTCTAAAATATCAGATATCCTTGTACAGAGGTATGGTGCTTGAACTAAGTTATAGGTAAGGACTCATTCTGCTTCTGTTGCTGGTGTTAAAGTCCAAGGATCTGAAGCAACTTGAGAACTTTGTTTAGTATCTAATCAAGCAATAGCTGTTGGAGTTTTATATCTACCAAGCTGGTCCAGAATTCCGTACACTTGTTCTTATTCAATTGTTATTAAAATTACTTTGTTGGCTTTGAAACATGAACCCACATACACACACAAAGGAATCTTTACCATTTTCACTTAACAAAAAGAATAGGAAAAAAGTATTTAATAAAGTGCATTTAAATGAATAAAATCAAAGCTGCAATCATTTCAGCTTGTGGTTCTTAAAATTAGAAATGTACATACCAGTGAGCCAGTGGTTATAGAAAAGTATATTGATAATATAATACTGTCCCCCATTTTTTCAGAAAAGCTATTATCCCATGAACTGGCTAAGTCCTGGGTGAATTTGTTTCATCAAATATATTTTCTACTTTTAAAAAAATTAGCAGAAATTTCCCCCAGAGCAAATTCTAAAAAGTGTGAAAAGCTCTCTGCTTCAGGCTCTATCCTATTTCACTTAAGGTACTGGGATTCTTTTAAAAGCACACTAGTAAAAGAGGAAGAGATTAGGGTTTATTTTATGGGATTTGTGGGTTTGGTTCATTCTTTTTTGAAGATATAGGAAGGTAAGAGATAGAGTGAAAATGAAAGAAGACTAAGAATGCTAAGAAGATTTAGTGGTTCTTATTCTATCCTAATTCTGCAAAAACCCAGCGTTAGTAGCTCCAGTTCCACTACTTATTAAGAAAGAAAGAAAGAAAGAAAGAAAGAAAGAAAGAAAGAAAGAAAGAAAGAAAGAAAGAAAGAAAGAAAGAAAGAAAGAAAGAAAGAAAGAAAGGAAGGAAGGAAGGAAGGAAGGAAGGAAGGAAGATTAGTGTATGTTAGGCCATGCCTTTTCAAGAGAAAATTTTCAAGTAGCACATTGTAGCTGTCTTCATAAACAATTCGTTTTTAAATATTTATTAATCGTCCTATTTAAATTCATCCCAAATATCCCCTCCCATTCTCCCTGTCCTTTGCCCTCCATGCCCCTATCCTTTGCCTCTAAGAGTGTGGCCCTCATATTCCTCACTCTGGAGCATCAAGTCTCTACAGGATTAGGCACAATCCTGAGAACAATCAAGGCAATCTTCTGCTACATATGTGCCCAGGGGCCACAGACCAGCCCATGTATTCTCTTTGGTTGGTGGCTTGGTATCTGGGAGCTCCAAGGTATTCAGATTAATTGACCTTGTTGATCTTCTATTGGGTTGCCATCTCCTCGGTTCCTTCAATCTTTCCCCTAATTTTTCCACAGTGGTCCCCAACCTCCATCTAATGCTTGCCTATGTATCTACATTTGTCTCAGTCAATTTCTGGTAGTGCCTTTTGTCTGAAAGCACAACATAGCATAAGTAATACTCTCAGGGATTGGTGTCCATCCATTGTATGAACCTCAAGTTTTGTCAACCACTGGTTGGCCATTCATTCAGGCTCTGCTCTATTTTGTCCCTGCATTTCTTTTAGACAGGTCTAATTTTGAGTCAGAATTTTTGTAGGTTGGTTGGTTTCCCCATTTCTCCAATGGGGGTCAAGTCTGGCTGCTGGAAGAGGTCTCTTCTGGTTCAATATTTCCACTCTTGGGATATTTCAGCTAAGTTCAACCACACTGAACCATGGACCCTTGCCAATCCCATATCTTTGAAACTTTTCAGAGATTCTTCCCAGCCTCCTCCCTGGCAGCTGCATATTTCCATTCATTCACTTGGACCTGTGGGCTTCTCCCTGTCTCCACCCCTCCACCACATACTTGATCCTACATCTTTTTCCCTTTTTCCTCACCTCCCGGACACAGGTCCTTGCCTCACTCTGCCTCCAATATTTATTTTGTTTCACATTCTCAGTGGGAATTAAGCATCCTCACTTGGACCTTCCTTGTTGTTTAACTTCTTATGGTCTCTGGGATGTACCATGGGTATTCTGTATGGCTAATATCCACTTAGTAGTGAGTACATGCCATGAATGTAATTTTGGATATGGGTTACATCACTCAAGATGATGTCTTCTAGTTCTCTCCTTTTGCCTGCAAAATATATGATGTCCTTGTTTTTAGTAGCTGAATATTATTCTTTATGTAAATGAACCACATTTGTTGTATCTATTCTTCAGTTAAGGAGCATTTGGTTGCTTCTAATTTCATGTGCTATGAACATAGTGGAGCACATGTCTCTGAGATATGGTGGGGCACGTTTTGGTATATGCCAAGGAGCAGTATAGCTGTGTATTTAGGTAGAATTATTTTCAATGTTCTGAAGGAATGATTGATTTCCATGGGGGAATGTGTAATCCCGTCAGCATTGGGGAAGTGTTTTCCATTTTCTACATCCTGGCCAGTATGTCCTGTCCTTTGAGTTTTTGAAATTAGCCATTCTGATTGGTATAAGGTAAAATCTCAGGGTCATTTTGATTTGGATTTCTCTGATATGTAATGATGGTGAACATTTTTTAAAGTGCTTCTCAGCCATTTGAGATTCCTCTCTTGAGAATTCTCTGTTTAGCTCTGCACCCCATTTTTTTCTTTTTCTTTTTCTTAACCATTCCATTCATTAACATCTTAAGTGATATCCCACATCTCGGTTACCCCTTCACAAGCCCCCAATCCCACAATCTCCCTATCCCCTCTCCCCTTTGCTTCTATGATGGTGCTCCCCCACCCTCCCATATTTTCCTGCCCTATACCTCCATCATCCCCCTGTGCTGGGGCATCAAACCTCCACAGGACCAAGTGCCTCTCCTTCCCTTGATGTTAGACAAAGCCATCCTCTGCTTTCTATGTGTCTGAAGCCATGGATCCCTCCCTGTACACTCCTTGGTTGGTGGTCTAGTCCCTGGGGGTATTGGGGGGTCTGTCCAGCTGATGTTGTCCTTCCTATGGGGTTGCAATGCCCCTCAGCTCCTCCAGCCCTTCTTCCAGTTCCCCAGCCAGGTCCCCGAGCTCAGTTGATTCCACGTATCCACATCTACATTGGTAAGTTTCTGGCTGAACCTTCGAAGGAGCACCTACATCAGACTTGTTTCTATCAGCAAGTGCCTCTTAGTAAGACTCATGGCAACAGTGTCTGGATTGGGTTTGGTGTCAGCAGACAAGATAGATCCCCAGGTGGGGCAGTCCCTAGATGTCCCTTTGTTCAGTCTTTGCTCCATTGGGTTATTTGGTATGTTGGAGTCTAATTTCTTGAGTTCTGTACATATTTGGTATATTTTATTTCATTATTATTATTTTATTTCTTTGCTTGTACTCTGAGTAAGAGTCTAGCCTTTTAATCAAACTTGAAGTCCAGCCCTAGTTTTTCCATGTATGCTACAACATCCAAGGCCAATTCCTTAAGTTCTCCTGAATCTCATTTTATTGGGTTAGACAATATATGGCAATGGTCCTAATCCTACATTCACCAGAGGTTAGAGAAGAGAATCTGGAAGGGAATGTTTGCTTTTAGAAGGCTGAGAGTCTTGCTCTTGTTATGCACAGGTCTCTGGATTCCCAGAAGTACTCTAAGAATTACCAACCTGATGCAAAGGAGAAAAAGAGCCTTTTATTTGATTCAGACTCAGATCACAAACCTTCCAAGTGCACAGGTTAGAAGTTTTTATACACATACAAGCATAAGCAGGGATTCTCGGACTTTGGGGTTACCTGACAAGGGAAGTTATCCTTCAAACATGAGCAGTGAGGTGGAATCACAAAACTGGGGGCAGGGGAACTCCTTTGACCAGGGAAGTAACTTTATGGTGCTAACAGGAACTAGTGTGCTTTTACAAACTCACCACAGCTGTCTGGGAACGCTTTATTGCCCTCCTTTCATGGCCCAAGAGTAGGACACTTATCTCTTCAAAGATGTTAGGGCTTTACTTCTCCCAAAGACAGGAACCATCCTCTCTGGGAATTGGTATCCATCTATCAGGGAGGGTGCCAGCCTTGGCGACAGGGGTTCTGAGAGATGTTCCTGTTTGTCTATTTCCAAGCTGGCATCCGCCACTCCCCAGGCAGAGGGGGATCGTTAGGAAGTGCCACCATGAAATGGATAGCAATATTTCAGTGCCTGGTTGTTGGGCCCTCTCTGAAAGGCCAGGGTGGGGAGCTCTGCCAGAGTGGCTAGAAAGGACAGAGGCAGGCTTTCTGGGTCTCTTCACTCTTTGTTAACCAGATCAAATGAATGATAATGAGTGTGTAGATCTCTAAAATGGAAACATGCATTCATTAATAAGTTTGGTCAAACACTTAATCCCAGATATTTTCCTCTGTCAGTGTAATTGCTAGAGCTCCCTACTTTCCTCCTCACTACAGATTAGGTTATACAAACTTCAGTGTTCAAACATGGTCAAATCCCCAAATTCCTTATTTGCTGGAAACATAAGTGCTCTGTGGCGTTTACTCTTTTTTCTCTTTTCTTACTAATAAGAATAGCACTGTCTGCCTGATAGTAACTAGCATCACCATTATTTATCTGAACCATAAATGATTGCTCAAATATACAAAATTATGGAGATTTCTTGTTGAGCTTAGTCTTAGGAAAAAAGGCATGTACAATGTGAAAATGTCATGCTTCACATTCCTGGTGAGCATACCAGGGAAGCACTCCTTATTCATTATTAAGGACATCCAATTTATTAGTTAATAAGTATATAATTTTTGTTTATAACTCACAGGAAATAGGCCTGGCTTTATGTAAAGGCACTTGCATCACAATAGCTCTTATGATTTAACATTCAGGTAAGGAATAATCAGAAGTGTTTTTGTCAAGATTTATGAAAAGCTTGCTGTGCCAGGATGATTCTTTAAACAATTAAGAGCTCCCTGTCAGTATTTATTACATGTACCTTCCACTTAATATACACAATGGCATGTGTATCATTCATAAAAGTGAACACAAAAATAGATGATTTTATTACACTGTATATAAACTCACATTTACTAAGGAATATGAAATTCAGATAACAAATTCTTCACATATACCACATGGACAAATACATTAGGGAGTATGTTACAGTTCTGCATAAAAACAGATGAATAAGGAATAAGAAATATAAATAAGAATTGACTCAACAATGTTATGGAAAATAAAGGCTCCAGGAATCTATTACCTATCAGCTGTGAAACCAGAGAAACCAGTGAGGCCATTCACTCTGGTTTCAGTCATTGAGTGAAGTTGTGGGGGACACTGGTGAAGGTCATAGAGGATAGCAGTCAAAGAACAAGGAGTATGTACAGCAGGACACAGGTGATTCATGTCTCAGTTCAAGCAGGGAGAGAAGATTAGCTGTTCTGCCTTTTATTTATGCTCACACCCTCAACAGGTTGAATGATCATTTCTCTCACCCATAGGGATGAAACTTATTTATTCAGTGTATTGATTCAAATGTGATTTTCTTCTGGGGAAACCATCCTGAACACTACTAGAAATGAAATTTTATTACTGACCTGAACATCCCCATCTAAGTCAATTTTATATGTGAAGTTCAATGTTACCAGGACAAACTGTATGTGATTCTTGAGTGTTTAAGCATTCTTACTCACAAAACTGTTAGATAATTTTTGATTGGACATAAAAATTAACTATTTACACACTGGCTTATTGCTCATTTCAAAACATGTATATACATGGTAACTCTTCTGAACAAATGATAATTTTATTTTTAAATGTATTTTCTTTTTATAACATATTTGTGTATGTTTTTCTTTTTAGATATATAGTTCCTGAATATTATATATAAGCAAAGTTTATATTTTTCATTTATTATAAAGATATCAGCAAATATTGCAACTATTGATTGGACCAACCAAGACTTTGCTTCCTTTTTTGTTATCAATAATTACTATTATTGTGAATATAGATTGTATTTACATTATGGAAGCCTAATTTAAATGGTTATTCTTTGTGATTCTGTTTCTAAGCCTTTTATTTTTACATCTCGCAGTGTTTCCAATAAATATCCTTTTATAAAAGACCCAGGATATACTCTTAGTTAGATACATTAATCTGTATCATAGAAACTGTTTCTTTGGAAATAATTTTCTTAAATATTTGAGGTAGAAATTACATTATTTAGGATTCTTAAATTTGTCAAATCTAAAAACAAACACAGAAAATAACCAAATATTTACATTCAATTAATAAACAATGAAATTAGGTAAAATCATGGCTTAGTATGGTTTAAAGTCTTGTGGAGGACATTGTGGGCAAATGAATGTAATATAACTACATGCTCATATTAGAAGTTTAAGATGTTAAAGCAAGCATGTGCTCATCTGGGAAATGACATCTGCATGTTTAGAGTGCGCCAAGTGCTGCCATAGGTAATAAAAATCATATAGAGAAATACAGCAGATCATTGAATGGAAGGAATAAGTTCATTCTTTTGATAACATTAATTTGAAATACATATGGGTGATTCTGTCAAAATATGTAATACATCATGTTCAGGAGACAGTGTTGATTCCAAGAGCACTGGGTAAGGGCAGAAACAGAGGTCAGTGATTCTTGTGGAGACAATTTATAAAACTGAAGCACAGATTTTCATACACAGAAACCTGTATAGGAGAAGAATACAGAGGTTAACATCAGATTGAGAAGTTGAGTGGGTGGTAAGAGGTTCAACTAGAAAACAGAACAATTCCAGCTGAGGAGATCAGAAAAATGGAGAAGCCCATGGAGAAGGGTTTCTAGGAAGCTGGCCTTTAACTATGTAGCAGTCCAGATTTTAGTTAGTGTTAAGTTGCTGCTGTTTTAAAAAGAGTAGCCATGAAATGAGGATGATAGAATATTTGGAGACTTAAAGAAAACTTAGTTGCTCAAGAGTAAGTGGTAATGATTATAAATATACATTGTTTGAGGGGTTATTTTAGGAAAGACAAGATATCAATAGTTCTGAGCAGTGAATGTATAGTCACAAACAGTGAAGAGCAAAATAAACAAATTGAAGTACTACAGTATCTAAGAAATTAAAAGCTAGCCCATGGATACATGAGGAAAGGCCACCCTGTGCTAGGTAGTAAAGAGGATTAAATATGACCATGATAATAATATCTGCACATACAAATATGTGAACAAGACATGCAAGCCAACATACAAAAACACAAGAAGCATTTCAAAGAAAGTTCTGTGATATAGTTATTTACTCATCATAGGCCACAGTCAGTTCTTTACTCTGTACCATTGTTTATCCCTTTGTTATTTGAATTGATCTGAATTAAGTTTAGGGCTTTATTTTCATTTCACTAACTTCCTATTATAAGTTTCTGTTGTAAAATAATTGTTAACAACAGTAACCAAGTAATGTGGGAAACATCTATTATGTCTGCTGAATGAGAGACAAGGTTAGACTTTTGAACTAGTCATTTGTGAAAGCAACCAAAACAATAATCAGTATATCAGGTCAGGGGCAAATCAAACTTATACAGTCAAAGTATATTTGAAAAGCACCTTTCAAAATAATGTAAATCCGACTAATAAAAGGTCTTTTAAATACAATAAAAAGACCAAATCATATAAAAAGCATTTATTTTGTGCTTACTATATTAGGATCAATAGGAAAATGGAAAGCATCAATTCAAATGGCCCAAGAAATTAAAAAACAAGTTAGAAGGGATGTGAAACTCTGCCCCCAAAACTTATTGAAGAATGATTCCAGAAAATCCAGAAAAATTAAATACCCTTTAGTATTGCATCTTTCTTCCAATCTCTACATTATTATATAACCATTACATATTTTTCAAACTTATACAGTGGAAATTTATACAACACTGTTGACTGAAATTTTAAAAAATTATAGTTTGATATATAATTTTTAAATAGATATCTTTTCCCCCTATTTTATAAGCAAAAAAGGCAGTCTGTATATCCCAGGGCCAAAAGGGCTCTATAATCCTTGGAAATGTACCAATTAAAATAACTGTATATATGTACAAAGCTGTCACAATTTCAATATGCCTTAATGAAATGAAATGCAATTTTCATTGTACCTGCAATTTTGTGTGTGTGTGTGTGTGTGTGTGTGTGTGTGTGTGTGTGTGTGTGTGTGTGTAAGAGGGAAATACAGAGACAGGGACAGATACAGAAAGCAAGAATGTGACTTACAGGGAAGTTTTCAAATATGTAGGACAAAATTTGTTGTATTAAATGAGAAAAGAAACAAAATTTATGAAATCTAGTCAGATTAATTAAAAAAAACCACATGAGTCTGTACCCAACTGGTGGATATTATTTATAATTTCATATGGGATCAAAAATAATTGCATATACAAGAATGGTTCATTCTGTTCTCTAGAATTGTGAGACTTCAGCACAATGATTCTGTATCAAGGTAATGAATTCAGCATGAAATGAACAAACAATGAAAACTAAGGCATGTTGCATGGGATGAAGCTTTGTATGTCTAGCTCCTGATGACAAGAAAGCCACATTTTCATCCACTCTTCTGGGAGAGCATTATGGATGATGAAGAGCTCTTTACTACTTGAATATGATCGATGAAAAAGCAGGATGTACAAGAATTGGTCTCACTCTCCTTTAATCCTGCCCTGCAGAGGCAGAGGCAGACAGATTTTTGAGAGTTCCAGGCCAACATTATATACAAAGGTAGTTCCAGGACAGCCCAGATTGTCACACATAGAAACCCTGTTTAAAAAAAAAAATAAAACAAAACAAACAAATAAAAAGTTAAATAAAAAAATGTTTAAAACGTAGTATGTACTGTAGATTTGGAGATTATAAAACCTATTTTTTTTTAATTCCCTTTACATACCTCTCACTGCTCCCTCCATGTCATTACCCCAATACTTTTTCCCCATCCCTCTTCACCTTCTCTCTTAGTGGGTGACATACCCTGCATATCATGACCATCATGAAAACCTACATTTAATAAGGGTTCTCTAGTGCTTCGATCCCCCTTCTAGTCCACCATCCAATGCTAAGGGAGAAAAGATATTAAAGACAAAGGAATGTGGATCTGTCTAGAAATAGTTCTTTGGGACAATTCCCATCTCTATTGTTAAAGGATACCAGCAGTTCAGTTCAGTGGCGTCAGGATATCCAAACCAGCAGGGTGTCCAGATGTTCTCTGCTGTGCCTCTTTGAACAAAGTGAAGATCAGCAATGATATGAAGACATAGATACAGCAAAGTTATCTATGCAAGTGTGCTGTTACTGTCCCTTGAGTTATATTTATATTTTCTCCAAACATTGCATGTCCTCCCATGGGACTTGCTTCAGCAAAATACCATGTGAATCTGTATCACATGACATATCCAAAGATTCCCACTTCAATACACTGGCCAGTTTGTAAATATGCATCTAATAGAGTTTGATATATAATATTAGTATTATCTATAAATTTTCTCAGTTTAGCTGACATTGTTCCCTTCAAGGGCCATAAGCCATCTCACAAATATCATATCACCAGAAACCCAAAAGCCCTCTTTTAAGTTCTCTGTCAGCAATGTACAAGATTCCCAAACATTACAAACTACAGTTGTTCTTGGTTCCCCTAAAAAGATATGTGACTAATGATAAAGACAGAGATGCAGGTCTCAAACACATCCAAACATCTCTTCCCTGTAGACTAGCTTTCATGTTACCAGAACATACCATGCAAGCTTTCAAATGAGAAAAGTAACCAACCCAGATATGACACCTACCACCCCCAACAATGACCAGCATGACATGATAACGACAAGGGTCAATAGTGGCTCTGCAAATGGATTTTAAGAACCAGTCAACAAGAGAAAAATTATATCTTATACTGTGACCCTCACCAATGATAGTGAATTCATGAATCATGAAGGATATCTTAGAACTACTAATAGGTTAAAACAGCATAATTCCTGACTGCATTTAAATATTTCTCCTTGTAGCCACAGATAAGTGTATTCTTCAACCCTCCTTAAAGAAACAGACTTTGCAACAAACCTGTCTCATTTTATTTTTTCAAATTGAATTATTTTATTTATTTATTTATTTATTTATTTATTTATTTATTTATTTATTTATTTATTGTCCAACTGTTAGCCCCCTTCCTGGTACCACCTCACAGAAATCTTTATCCAATCCTGAGATCCATTGCCCCTGTTAGGATGCTTATCCACCTACGTACCTCCTCACCCACTCATCTACGCCTACTTCACTCCTACCCCAGCATCTTGCTACCATGAGGAATCAAGTTTCTATAGGATTAGGCACCTCCTCTCCCACTGATGCAAAAGAAGACTGTCTACTGCTAAATATGTGCCAGGGGCCTTTGACTAGCCTATGCATGCTCTTTATTTGGTGGCTTAGTCTCTGAGAGCTCTTACTTGATACTGTAGTTTGACCTCCTGGCTTGTCATTCCCTTCATCTTTTTTAATCCTTCCCCTAACTCTTCCATAGGAATCCCCTACCTCAGTCTAATGATTAGTTGTAAATATCTGCATCTGTCTCAGTCAGCAGCTGGTAGAGTCTCTCAGAGGGCAGACTCCTGACTAGTACAACTAGACTCCTGTCTCCAAGTACAACAAGGCATCACTAATAGTGTAAGGGTTTAGTGCCTGTGAATGGGATGGATCCCAAGCTGGTCTGGTAAGTGGATGACCTTTCTTTCAGTCCCTGTTCCATTTTTGGTCTCTGAATTTCTTGTAGACAGAAAAAATTCTTGATTAAAAATTTGAAGGTAGGTAGGTGGCATAATACCACCAATGGGGGCCCTGTCTATAAGCAGGAGTGTGGAGAGTTTGGGGGGCTACTTGGCAGGAATCTGACATTGGTCAAGGACAAGGAAATGGGCCTCAGGCAGGAATCTGATATTAGGCTATGAATGACAAGGAAGTAAGCTCAGACAGGAATCTAAATTTGGGCTAGAACAAAGATGTAAGCTTCAGGAATGAATGTGACTTTGTGCTAGGACAGGGAAGTAGGCTCAGATATCTTGGTCATTCTGATAAGCCCATAGAAACAGTGATTCAGGGACTTTGTTTATTGACTTGCTTGCTCCTTGATTATTTGTGTTTATTGTTTTGCTTGTTCCTCAACCTAGAACTGACCTTATTACTTGCATGTAATTCAAATCCTATAAAATCAAATTTGGAAAAATTAAGCCTGCCTCAGCCTCAGAACTGGCTGGGGTCATGCTGCAGTATTGTCTAATTGTCTTTTTCTTTTAAATCCTCACTGCTGTGCTGGAGTTGCTGTGACTGTCTGAGGTGGCAGGGTCAAAGGAGGTGATCTCTTCAGGTTCCATCTCCCCACTGTTGTGGTTTTTGTCTAAGGTCATCCCTATTGAGTCCTGGGAGCCTCTCCTCTTCCATATCTCTGGGTCTCTTGAGAGGTTGCCCTGCTCCACACCCAAGACAACTTCATATTTTCATTCATTCTTCTGGCTCTCTGAACTTCTTTCATGTCTACCCTCACACTGATCCTGCTTCCCTTTTTCCCTCCTCCTCCCTTTCTTCATTCTGGTCCCTCCCTCCCTCCCTCTGCCTTCTGTGATTATTTTGTTCTAAGTGCGATGGAAGCATCCTATCTTGGGCTTCCTTCATGTTAAAATTCGTATGGTCTGTGAGATGTATCATGGGTATTCTGTATTTTTGGCTCATATCTATTTGTCAGTGAGTATATCCAATGCATACACTTCTGGTTGTGTTTACCTCAGTCAGGATGATATCTTCTAGTTACCTCCATTTGCCTGCAAAATTCATGTTGTCCTCATTTTTAATAATGCAGTAACCCATTGTGTAAATTAAACAAATTTTCTGTATCCATTCTTCATGTGAGGAACATATGGGTCATTTCCAGCTTCTAATTCTAGCTATTATGAATAAGGCTGCTATGAACATAGTAGAGCATATGTACTTATGTTATGGTGGAATATCTTTTAGGTACATGCCTAGGAGTTGTATAGTTGGGTCTTGAGGTTGAACCATTCCCACTTTTCTGAGAAACTACCAGTTTGATTTTCAGAGTGGTTGTACCAGTTTTCAATCCCATGAACTATGGAAGGAGTGTTCCACTTTCTCCACATTCTCCATAACACCTGCTGTTACTTCAATTTTTTATCTTAGCCATTCAAATTGGAATCTTGGGTCATTTTGATTTGCAATTCCCTGATGACTATGGGTGTTGAACACTTCATTAAGTGATTCTCAGCCATTCAAATTTCCTCTGTTGAGAATTTTCTGTTTAGCTCAGTACCACATTATTTTGTGTGTGTGTGTGTGTGTGTGTGTGTGTGTGTGTGTGTGTGTGTGTGTGTGGAGGAGGCCGGAGCTACTG
>NC_034594.1:84391449-84406921 GCF_900095145.1 Mus pahari | reverse complement strand
GTGTGTGTGTGTGTGTGTGTGTGTGCATGTTTAGATTCTCATTTCTTGAGTTCCTGTATATTTTGGAAATTAGCACCCTATCAGATGTAGAGTTATTTAAGATCTTTTCTCAATCTGTAGAATGTCGTTTCTTTCTATTGATATTTTCCTTTGCCTTACAGAAGCATTTCAATTTCATGAGATTCCATGGGTCAATTTTTCATTTTAGAGCCTGAGCCATTGGTGTTCTCTTCAGGAAAATATCTTCTATGTCAATGTATTTGAGGATATTTCCCTGCTTTCTCTTCTATTAAATTCAGTGTATCTGGTTTTATTTGGAGGTCCTTGATTCATTCAAATTGGGCTTTGTACAAGGTGATAAATATGAATGAAATTGCATTCTTCTATATGCAGACTGGCTGTTGACTAGCAGCATTTATTGAAATGCTTCCTTTTTATGCTATATAGTTTTTACTTCTTTTTCAAAGATTAAGTGTCCATAGGCATGTGGGTTTCTTTCTGAATCTTCACTTCTATTGCATTGATGGACTTGTCTGTCTCTGTACAAATACCATCAGTATAGCTCTGTTATACAGCTTGAGGTCAGGGATGGTGATTCCCCCAGAAGTACCTTTATTGTTGAGAAATTTTTTGAATAGCCTGGATATTTTGTTGAGAATTGCTGTTTCCATATCTGTAAAGAATTGTTTTGTGATTTTAATGGGAATTGCATTGAATGTGGAGATTAAATTTGGTGAGATGCCCATTTTCACTGTTAATCCTACCAATACATGAATATAAGAGATCTTTCTACCTACAATTAGCGGTGCAATAGTGATGTCCTGACTTCTTACTGTCCAATTTGTATTGTCTTTATCTCCTTCTGTTGTCTAATTTCTCTAGTTAGAACTTCAAGTACTATATTGAATAGATAGGGAGAGAGTGGGCAACCTTTTCTTGTCCCTGGTTTTAGTGGGATTGCTTCAAGTTTGTTTCCATTTAATTTGATGCTGATTATCAGTTTGCTATATATTGCTTTTATTATGCATGGGTATGTGCCATGAATTCCTGATTGCTTCAAGACTTTTAACATGACAGATGCTGTATTTTCTCAACGGTTTTTCAGCAACAAATGTTTTATTTTTTTCCTTTGATTTTGTTTTTATAATAGATTACGATGTTGGATTTTAGTATATTGAGCCAACCCTGTATGCCTGGGATGAAGTCTACTTGATTGGGTTGAATAGTCTTTTTCATGCTTTGCTTTGTTTCAATGATGGATTTAATTTCTGAGAATTTTACTGAATATTTTTGCATTGATATTCATAAGAAAAATAGTTCTAAAGTTCTTTATCTTTGTTGCATCCTAGCTTCATAGAATGAAGTAAGTTGTGTTCCCTCTGTTTCTTTTTTTCTTTTCCTTTCTTTCTTTTCTTCTTCTTTTTTTAAGGAATAGTTTCAGGGGTATTGGTATTAGCTATTCTTTGAAGGTATGATAGAATTCTACAAAAATGCCATCTGGCCTTTGCCTTATTTTGATTGAGAAGTTTTTTAGTGAATACTTCTATTTCCTTGAGACATATAGGACTGTTGAAATTGTTTTCCTGATTTTGATTTAACTTTAGTAAGTAGTATCTGTCTATAAAATTTTCCATTTCAAGTAGATCTTCTAGTTTCATTGAATATAGGCTTTTGTAGTAAGATCGAAGGTTTTTTTCCTCTTGGTTGTGTTTGCTATTATTTGTTCTAGAACGTTTAGATCTGCTGTTAAATTGTTAATATAGAGTCTCTCCAATTTCTTCATGAAGGTACTTAGGGCTTTAGATTTTTCTCTTAACATTGTTTTCATTGTGTTCTGTAAGATTGGATATGATATCATTTTCATTGAATTCTGGAAAATCTTTAAGTTCTTTCTTTGTTTCTTCCTTGACAAAATTATCATTGAGTAGATTGTTGTTTAGTTTCCATGGGCTTTCTGATTTTTTGTTGTTATTATTGTTACTGAAGTTCTGCCTTAATCCGTGGTGTTCTGATAGACTGTATGGGAGTATTTCAATCTTCTTGTTTTTTTCTCCAATTAAATGGTCAATTTTGGAGAAGGTTCCATGAGTTGCTGAGAACGAGCTATAGTCTTCTTTTGTTTTGGTGTGAAATATTTGGTAGATATCTGTTATATCCATTCAGATCATAATTTCTATTAGTTAAACCATTTCTATCTTTATTTACTGTTTCAATGACCAGTTCAGTGGTGAGAGTGGAGTATTGAAGTCCCCCTCTATTATTGTTTGAGTTTCAATGTGTGTTTTGAGCTTTACCACTTTAGTAAAACTTATTTTATAAATGTTGGTACCCTTACATTTGGGACATGGATGTTCAGATTTGAGAGTTCATCTTGGTATATTTTTCCTTTGATGAGTATGAAGTGTCCTTCTCCATATTTTTTTGATTACTTTTGGATGAAAGTCTATTTTACTGGATATTAGAATTGTGACTCTAGCTTATTTCTTAGGATAATTTGCTTAGAAAACTTTCTTCTAGCCCTTTACTCTGTGGTAGTTTTTGTAGAGTTGTGTTTTTTGTATGCACCAAAATGAGGAATCCTATTTGTGCATCCAGTCTCTTAGCCTGTGTGATTTTTGTTGGGAAATTGATCCCATTGACATTGAAAGATATTAAAGACCAATAATTGCTAGTTTGTGTTATTTTTGTTGTTGGGTGTGGTATTATGTGTTTGATTCTCTTCTTTTGTATTTGTTGTGAGATGATTAACTTTTTGGTTTTCCTCGGTGTAGCTACCCTCTTTGCATTGGAGTTTTGATTTTAGTATCCTCTATAGGACTGGATTAGTAGAAAGGTGTTGTTTAAATTTGGTTTTATCACAGAATATCTTGATTTCTTCATCTATGGTCATTGAGGGTTTTGCTGGTTATAGCAGCCTGAGCTGTCATCTGTGCTCTCTAAGTGTCTGTATGGCATCTCTACAAGTCTTCTGACTTTAGTGTCTCTCTTGAGAAGTCTGGTGTATCTCTGATAGGTCTAACATTTTTAAATTACTTGACCTTTTCCCATTACAGCTTTTAATATTCTTTTTGTTTTGTACATTTAATACAAAGTGTTAGTGTTTTTATTATTATATGGCAGGAATATTTTCTTTTCTGTTCAAATTTATATAGTATTCTGCAGAGTTTTGTGAATTTATAATCATATCTTTTTTTTTTCTTTATTTACATTTCAAATGCTATCCCGGGAGTTCCCTATACCGCCCCCCTGCCCCTGCTCCCCTACCCACACACTCCCATTACTTGGCCCAGGCCTTCCCTTGTGCTGGGTCATATAAAGTTTGCAAGACCAAGGAGCCTCTATTCCCAGTGATGGCCGATTAGTCCATCTTCTGCTACATATGCAGCTAGAGACACAAGCTCAGGGGGTACTGGTTAGTTCATATTATTGTTCCACCTATAGGGTTGCAGACCCCTTCAACTCCTTGGGTACTTTCTCTAGCTCCTCCATTGGGGACCCTGTGTTCCATCCAATAGCTGTCTGTGAGCGTCCACTTCGGTGTTTGCCAGGCACTGGCATAGCCTCACANGAGGCCGCAATATCAGGGTCCCTTCAGCAGAATCTTGCTGGCATGNGCATTAGTATCTNGGTTTGGTGGCTGATGATGGGATNGANTCCNNNATGGGGTANTCTCTGGATAGTCCATCNNTTCATCTTAGCTCTAAATTTTGTCTCTGTACCTATATCCTTTCATGAGTATTTTGTTCCTNATTCTAAGGAGGAATGAAGTATCCACACAATGACCATCCTTCTTGGTTTTCTTCTGTTTTTGAATATCTTTTTTTTAAGCTAGGGAAGTTTTCTATGATTTTGTTCAGGATGTTTTCTCTCGCTTTGAACTGGGAACCTTCATACTCTTCTATTTTGAGTATTCTTAGGTTTGGTCTTTTCATTATGTCCCAAATTTCCTGGATGTTTGGGATAGGAACTTTTTATTCTTGTGTATTATCGATGACTGATGTGTCAATATCTTGTGCAGTATCTTCTATGCCTGAGATTCTCTCTTCCATATCTTCTATTCTGTTTTGGATGTTTGTATCTGTGGTTCCTGATCTTATTTCTAGTTTTTACATCTCCAAGGTTGTCTGCATTTGTGATGTTTTTTCTATTTCTGTTCTTAGATCAGAATTTTGTTCAATTCCTTCACCTGTTTAATTGTATTTTTTTGTATTTTTTTTAAACCATTTGATTCCTCTTTAAGGGCCCCTACTTGCTTCTTATGTTTACCTGTATTTTTTTAAGTGAATTATTTATGTCCTACTTAAAGGCCTGTATCATCTTCATGAGATGGTATTTTACGTTAAAATCTTGCTTTCCAGGCATGTTAGAGAATTCTAGGCTCTCTTTGTTGGGATAATTGGGTTCTGATGGTTCCAAATTACATTGGCCTCCATTGTTTATGTTCTTGTGCTTGCCTCTTGCCATCTTGTTATCTCTGGTGTTAACTTGCCTGTGTGTCTCAAAGGGGAGCAGGTTTCTTTTGATGCAGGCAGAGTTGTGTGTCCTGGGTTAGAGCAGGCCTCCTGAGCAGGCAGTGGTGTCAGGTAAGGGTCTGCCTCCTGCATTCCTAGTTAGAGCATGTCATTTGTTTCTCTGTGTCCTTGTACTCTTGGGTAGGGCAGACTTCCTGAGGGAGAGGTAGGCTGTGGCGTCTTGGTGGCATGGGTGGACTTGCTGCACTTGCATGGGTTAAGCTGGAAATGGAATGATTCTCAGACAGAGATGGATAGATTCCATTTCTGGTGGCCTCTGTCACAGACTTACGTGGTGTGGTATTTGGGGTATGGGCCTCACTTGTGTTCTTGGTTATGGCAGACCTCCTGGGAGACAGGTAGGCTATGTAATCCAGTATGGGGAGACCTGTCTAGTTTTAATCTGTGGCACCTTTCAAGTTCCAATTGCCATTCTCTTTGCAATGAATATTTTCCTTATGTTTACTACAATATTGAACTATGTCTAGCTTCTCTTACTATTTGCTTTGGCAAATATGAGAAATCATGTTGGTTATATCACTGATATTAAATTTTACGTTGCGGTACTTAACATTTGTTATTATAAGAGAAAAGAATTCATGGAGATTGACAAATGTAGTTTGAATAAAATACTACCATTTGCTACCCTTCCTCATCTTACTTAAGATTTCGTTTGAGCTCTCCATGAGGAAATTACTTCAATTCCTACTTAAATTTTGGAATCTCCTCCAGTGGCTTTAGCAATTTTATGATTTGATAAGAAAAAATTTCAGAAACTTCTAGAACAATATGCCACTTGAAATTTGATGACTTGTTTGTGGACACACTGTGTAATGCTTCATAATCATGGTTCTAGTATGTTGTATCTGTTTTCCACATATTGGCTTAATATCGAGTATGTAAGATCTTCCTTAAATATTCACATTAATTTGAATCCTCTGAATCCTTTGCATACCTTCATTCTTACCTAGTTACTCTTTATATCAGACAGTAACATCAGAGACAAACATATTCTTCAGGTATTATTGTAATATTGTTCCTCTTCAAAAACTTAGGATTATATCTTTCATCATAATAATTATAGTTTCCAAATGAATTTATACAAATTTTATGAGTAATAGTTCAAAATGTATGTGTAAATCCAGCATGATTTAAAATACAACATACTAGATAAAAATTTATGCTGTGTCTGTCCTCATACTTCCTTCTAATATTATCCATCAATCAATATGCTGTGTACATTTTTCTCAAGAAGATGATAAATGGCTCATAATTGCTAAAGTTCAAGCTCAAACATATATCATGTACCTCCTTAAATGTGGACATTATGTTTTACTCCTGGTGATGACTGAATAGTTTTATATAACTATCATTCCTGTCATCTACAGTTACAGATTGTGACAAAAATATATCGAAATTAACTGTCATGCCATACTAGAAAAAATGCAAGAACAGAGAGTTACTAGGGGTTACAATATACAGTTCTTAATGATGAACTGAATATTTTAATCTATTTTTTCTAAGAGAAGCACACTGACTTCCATGGAACTCTCACATGGAAAGAAGAGATTATATTTATGAATACAAAACAGGATAAAAGTCAACCAGATTAGATGCAATTTAAGGCAATATTATGTTTTATTTTTTATTTTTTACAAAGGCAAGATAGAAGGTACTAAAGGAGGGACGCCTGAAGTTAGTACCTTTTTTACAGAACTACAAATTTTACAGGATGCTTAGCTACTTTGTAAACTGCTCCATGAAGAATAGCACAATGGAAATCTTGATTAATTACCTTTAAACTCAAAAATGAGTAAGCAAAGATTTAACCAGTTATTACTATGAAAAAACATTATTTAAAAAGTTGTTTTGAATTTCCCAGTTTGTGTGTGTGTGTGTGTGTGTGTGTGTGTGTGTGTGTGTGTGTGTATGTATGTTTGTGTGTGTTTCCCCATGTAAGAGCCATGATATGTGAGGGAAGTCAGAGGAAATTTACAGGAGTCAGGTTTTCCCTTTACTACTTAGGTTAAACATTGAACTCAAGTCAGACTTAGAAGCAAGTGCCTTTGCCTGCTGGGTCATTTGGGCAGCCTTTGAAAAACTACAACTTTTAAAAGATTAAATACATCTATCTTATTGGATAAAAACATGTGATTTCCAATAAGACCTCAAAGGGCCCTGGTACATCAGTAATGTTTACACCACACTACAATATAGTGGGAGAAAATAAAATATTCAAAATAAAAGTAATACCACATAGTCTCACTTTATGTTTGTTCTCAAAATTTGAATTAGCTCAAATAATATGTAGAATTTTCCTAATCTAATGTCAACACTTGGAGCAGAGAGAAGTTATGAAGAAGAAATAAGAACACAAAATTAAAGAACAAATATTTGAGGAAATATTAATAGAAGTTAGTTTAAATTTAACTAAGAGATAACATAGATGTGAGCATTAAGAAATTCTTGATTATATATATATATATATATATACCTTTGTGTTATTTTAATATTTCATGCATATATATGACATATATATCACACACACAAACATATATATATATATATATATATATATATATATATATATATATATATATTTACCTCAAAATTGTAGGCTTTTATGTTACAAGTAATAATAATCAATAATACCTTATATATTATCAGAATATCCAAATCAATGCATCTTTAATTTGGTGAACACAAGTTTCAGAAAAGTATAGCAGAAGAAACCTTCTGCTGCTAAATCTTACCAAAAAATGTGCATTTACATGTTGTCACGAAACTGTTGCTAAACTGTCGAGAAACTGTCCTGAAACAGGATTAATGACAGAGGCAAAAAGAAAATCCTCGAACTCGGAGGAAAAATAAAACAGCTTATTTAGTCATAAACAGCAATAAACAAGTAAATGGAGAAAAGGAATCGCACTTGTACACACACACACACACACACACACACACACACACACACACACACACATGCTTCACTAACCTGGTTTAGCCTGTAGGCCTGGCTCCTTGGTGGACAGTCATGGATGCTGCGAAGTGTCCTGCTGCTTTTTGGGTACCCCTGGAGCTGATCCACACTATGCAGGTCTGTTTCTTGTGTGAAGGGGCAGGAGGGGAGGAGGGGGCGGGGAGACGTCTTGGATTCCTTTCTCAGCTTGATGCTTCTTGAGCGAGTTACCATGCCACACATACAGTAATGAGGGATTTCTTTTTTTATTATTGGCTATGCTATGTATTTACATTTCAAATATTATCCCCTTGTCCAGTTTCCCCTCCAGAAACTCCCTATTCCATCCCTCTTCCCCCTGCTTATATGAGAGTGCTCCCCCACCCATCCCCACACTCCTACCTCATCATCCTGGCATCCCTTACACTGGGGAATTGAGCTTCTACAGGACCAATGGCCTCTCCTCCCTGATGCCAGACAATGCCTTCCTCTGTTACATATGCAGCTGGAGCCATGGGTGGTTTAGTCCCTGAGAACTGGGGGGGGCGGTCTGGTTGGTGGATATTGTTGTTCTTATGGGTTTGCAAACCCCTTCAACTCCTTCAGTCCTTTCTCTAACTCCTCCATTAGGGACCCTACACTAAGTTGGATGTTTGGCTGAGGGTATCCGCATTTATATTGGTCAGGCTCTTGCAGAGATTCTCAGAGAAAAACTACACTAAGCTCTTGTCAGAAAGCACTTCTTGGCATCTGCAATAATGTATGGGTTTGATATCTGTATATGGGATGGATCCCCAGGTGGGGCAGTCTCTGGATGGCCTTTCCTCCAGTCTCTGCTCCACACTCTGTCCACATATTTCCTTTAGACAGGAGTCAGAGGGAGAATTTCTCATATGAATTCTTATGGTCTAGAGATGCTTTCCTTCTTTTCTGTGCCAGGAGAGATGTCCAGGTTTCTCTTGGCATTCAGGACAGTCACTCTATACAATATAGAAATCCTGTGTAATTACATCCACAGAGATCCCAGAGGTCTTATTACAGTATAAAAGGAGTACTATTTTACATCCACATGGAAAACAGTGCCATGTGTGCTATAAAGTAATGAAGGACTTATAGACATTCCTGTGAGGCCATGACACTTGGCTGGCACTGAAAATGAGTTTTTAAAGGGCTTTTTATTAATAGTAGTAGTAGCAGCAGCAGCAGCAGCAGCAGTAATCATCATCATCAACATCTGTCTCTCTGTCTCTATCTCTTACTGTCTCTGTTTATTTCTACTTTACACCCAACTCTCTCCTTCTGTCTCTCTCTGAATCTCTCTCCTCTCTCTCTCTCTCTCTCTCTCTCTCTCTCTCTCTCTCTCTCTCTGTGTGTGTGTGTGTGTGTGTGTGTATACAGATGTATGTGCCACACATGTGAAATCAGGAGACAACTTTTGATAGTCAGTATTCTTGCTACATCTTGCTTTTGAGACAAGGTCTTTCTTGCTGTTTCTTTGTCTTACAGACCAGCCAGCACATGGATTTGGGGAGATTTTCCTGTCTCTACCTTTCTGGTATGCACACAACTGCTGCTAGCTGAAAGTCAGTTTTTCAGGCATCTATTATAAAGATCTTTATACACAGAATTGTTTAACCAGCTGAATTTGACAGTTATAAGCATCCAATAGCTTTGGAATGTTTAGTAATAATATACTATTAATAAGTTCATCATTTCATTTGGTGGTTATGTGTGTTTGGTGCTCTGTTTGATGATTACTTCCTTTGTGAAAAGCAGGGCTTTATGAAATATCAAAGCTGTGGATAAGGTATAATATACTTCCACATAAGATAGGTTGGACAGAAACATAGCACAGTTATATCTAGCATATGTACACAGTCTGTCAAGGGTAAAGTACTACCTTATTGATAGCAGCTATGGTCTTATGTAATGACCTTGGTACTAGGTGCCTGAGAGTGCATCTCAAGAGATACTGCCTTATAAGGGCCTGATTGCCACCTGTGCTGTTAGTGAAAAGAGCACAAAATTTTGTTCTGACAATGTCCATTGATCGGAGTCCATATTCTTGAGAACATGTATACACATATTCATGAAACACTGTACTTTGTTTAAGTGCTCACTCAGTGGTGATGTAGTATTAAAAGAAAAATTTTAACTAGTGTCCACCAATTGCTTGGCAACTTTAGTATTAATGTCTTCTTCTATTGATGTCACCAATGGTTAATTTTAACACAAGACACAACAGTTCTACTTTCTTTGTGTCATTGTAAGGATACCTATCATTATGTGTTTTGCCCCAGCTTCTAATAAATAATTTTCTATTCAGATTTCTTTACAGTTTCTTAATTTGAACAAAATGCATTTATAGTTATATGATCATATGAGTGAACATTTCTCTTTCCAAGTAATGTAAACAACCATATGCAGATTAAAGTACTGATGCTTAGAAGAGTTTTCCACAACCAGTGTAATTTAGGTCCAGAAAATAGGCTGTATAGTAACAACTGCCCAAAGTCACGTGATGTCTACATTGTGTGCACATTCATATTTAAACTATGCCAGGTTCTTCTCTTCTCCTTCCATATGTGCACAGTGTTCTCAGGTTTAGCCATAGCTGAAGGATGAATTTTAGCCAGGAGAGTGAGTGGGGGAATTTAGACTGCTGAGTGATTCCTTGACTAGAACTTAGCTATGCTCTAAGGGTCAGTACAAACACTGTCATCCATGTGAAACCTACAGTCTCTTTTTCAGTAAATGTTGCAGTGCTGTGTGAAAAGAATTTACCTTTCTTTTCAAGGTTCATTCTCTTTGACCAAAATGTAATGTTTCTTTCATAACAACAAGAAGTTGCTAGAAGAATGGAAAGTTCGTATGTGTTAATTTCTCAGTTTTTCTATTATATATCTGGAAGGTAGCATGATTTATTATATCATATCATTACATTACAAGATTTATTGCAGTTAGCAATAAATCTTCCTAAAATAAATTTTCCTAAAATAAAGGAGATGCCTATAAAGAAGCTGGCAGAACATCAAGAAGACTAGACCAGAAAACCATACCCCTCTGTTAAATAAAAATCAAAATTTTACATGTGCAGAATAAAGAAAAATTATGAAACGTAGTAAGGGAGTAATGCCAAGTAACATGTAAGGTAGACTTATAAGAATTACACTGGAATTCTTAATGGATACCCTAAAAGCTGGAATGTTCTGGGCAGATATCTTGCATATTCTAAAACACCAGAGATGCCAGCCAAGGCTAATATAGCAAGCAAACTTCCAATCACAATGGATGGAAAAAACAAGATATTCCCTGAAAAATCTAAATCTATTCAATATGTATCTATCCATAAATTCAGGCCCACTGAAGATACTAGATGGAAAACTCCAACCCAATAAATCTAACTACAGCTCAAACTTGTAAGCACACAGGCACACACACAGACACATAGAGACACACACACATCAATATCAAAATATCAGAAATTTCTCTAAATATCAATGCACTCTGATCCCCAATTAAAAAAAAAATAAAATAAAGACTAACAGAATGATAGAATGGATGCAAAAACAGGAAAAATCATTCTCCTACTTACAAGAAACACACCTTAACATAAAAGATAAACATTACCTAAGAATAAAGGTCTGGAAAAGATTTTCCAAATAGATTTATACAAGGAACAGGCTGGTGTAGCCATTCTATTATCTAAAAAATAGACGTTGCATCAAATTAATAAAAGTATATGAGGAAGGGCACTTCAAACACATCAAAATAAAAATCACCAAGATGATATGTCAATTCAGAACATTTATTCTGCAAATTCAAGTGTACCTACACTTGTTACAGAATCATTATTAAAGCTTAAACCGCACATTAATTGGAGGAGAATTTGACAGCCCACTATCACCAACTGCCAGGTAATAGAGGCAGAATCTAAAAAGAGAAATAATGAATCTAACAGAGGTTATGAATAAAATTTATCTAACAGATATCTATAAAACATTTCACACAGGCAAAAAAGAATATATCTTCTTCTCAGCAACTCACTGAACTTTTCCACAAACTGAACATATTTTTGGTCACAAAGCAAGTCTCAACAAATACAAGAAAATTGAAATACCACCGTGTGTCCATTCAGACAACCACAATTTATAGCTGCAATTCAGAAATAACAGAGAACCAGAAACTCATGGAAACTAAACAATTCTCTTCTGAATGAACACCGGGTCAAGATAGAAATAAACAAATTAAGAAATTCCTAGAATCCAGTGAAAAGAAATATGTATTATATTGAAACTTCTGGGACACAATGGAAATGGTTCTAAGAGGAAATTTAGAGCACCGAGTGCCGTTATAAAGGAATAAGAGAGATCTCATACTAGCAACTCAACAGTACACATTAAACCCATAAAATAAAGAGAAGCAAACATATCAAAAGGATTAGAGGGCTGAAATTTTTCAAACTGGGACCGAAATGAATAAAACAAAAACAAAGAAAATCAACAAGATAGACAAATCCTTATCCAAAATTGCTAAAAGACAAGAGAGAAATAATTTCAGACCAATTTCCCTATGAGTTTTGATGCAAAAATACTCAGTGACATTCTCACAAACCAAAAACCAGAACATATCAAAGAGATAACTCACCAAGACTAAGGTCTCATTCCAGGTATTCAGAAATGGTACAACATATGAAAATCTGTCAAAGTAATCCTCCTTATAAATAATCTGAAAGAAAAAAATACATTCTTATTAGATGCTGAAAATTCCTTTGAAAAATCCAATTCTCTTCACAAATAACATCATGGAGATCATAGATAAAAGGCACATATCTAAATATAATGCAGGCAATATACAACAAACCTATAGTCAATGTCAAATTAAATAGAAAGAAACACAAAGTATCCACTAAAATCAAAGACAAGATAAAGCTATCTATTCTCTTCATATCTATTCAATATAGGACCTGAATTTTTGGATTTAATAGTAGGACAACTGAAGGACATCAAGTAGGTAATAGAGAGGAAGGAGTCCAAGTATTTTATTTACATGTTTTATAATATATAATAGTACACATAAGTGACCCCCAAAATTGAGAAGTGACTGGATAAAAAATTAACTCAAAAAATTGAGTAGCACTTCTATGCACAAATAATAAAAAGGTTAAAAAGGAATTATGGAAACAATAGGCTTTGTGATAGTCACAAATAATATAAAGTATTCTGGTGTAGCTCTTTCTAAGCAAGTAGAAGACCTTTATGACAAGAAAATCAAGATTTAAAGAAAGAAGTGATTTGAAGAAGATATGAGTAGATGGAAAGATCTCCCATGTTCTTTGAGTGATAGGATTAACATAATAAAAATGATCTTTTAAACACAAGAATTTATAAATTCCAATGCAATCCCCATCAAAATTCCAACACAATTTTTTACAGACACTGAAAGCACATTACCCAATTTCATATGGAAAAACCAAAACCCAGAATGCTAAAACAATCATGAAGAATAAAAAAGTTTGGAAGTATCCCCACCCCTGATTTGAAAATCTATTGGAGAGCAATAGTAATAAAACTTTAAACAAACAGACAAGTAGATCACTGAAATCAAATTTTAAAAGGACAGAAATTCACATAGCTATGTGTAAATAAATTTTAATTTAGCCTCATGACTGCTCTGGCAAGGGAATCACATCCAAAGACCTAGGTCTGTGTGATATGGTAGGAATGCCAACACAACCTTGAATTAGAGTATGATCTGATAGGAATATATACATGATCATATAATACCATTAATTCCAAACAATGAAAGTAATGTTAGTTTATAGGAGGAAGCAGCCATGTTTGAAAGTGACATCTAAATGAGAGACAAAGTGATACATCAGAGAAATATTTGACAGAATAAATCAGAGAGAGGATATTCCCAACTTTAAAGAGAACAGACAGAAAAGAGGAGCAGGAGAGGTCTGGGAGCCATGACATATAGATGGACTGGCAAAGGAAAGAAAGAAAGAAAGAAAGAAAGAAAGAAAGAAAGAAAGAAAGAAAGAAAGAAAGAAAGAAAGAAAGAAAGAAAGGAAGGAAGGAAGNGAAAGAAAGAAAGAAAGAAAGGAAGGAAGGAAGGAAGGAAGGAAGGAAGGAAGGAAGGAAGGAAGGAAGGAAGGAAGGAAGGAAGGAAGGAAAGAAAGAAAGAAAGAAAGAAAGAAAGAAAGAAAGAAAGAAAGAAAGAAAGAGAAAGAGAGAGGGGGTAGAGGGAGGGAGAGAGAGGGAAACAGAGAGAGAGAGGAGAAAGTTTTATTTGTATAGTTTTATAGAAACAGGTTGCAACTGAAGACAGAAACAACCAGAGAATGAGCAGGAGCTAGAAGGTTAGAACAGATTGCTAGAGTTAGTTTGAGTCAAAGCAGAGCAACTCAATCAGAAGCTGAGAGAAAACAGTTTGTACTAGTCAGCTTGAAGTGGAGTTTTGGCCAGAACAGCTAAGTTGAACCAACCAGCTAGAGTTTAGAAATCTCCAAGAAGACAATTATATCTGAAAAATAAAAGTTACTTTAAAATGAAAGACAGGTCATATCTGACAAATAAGACACAATTATACTATAAGAAACATAGAGCATCTTCAAAAGATAGAGAATGAAATTTAATCCATATCTATCACCCTGCATAAAACACAAGTCCAAGTAGGCCAAACATAAAACCAAACACAGCAAGTCTGATAGAAGAGAAAGAAGTGGCATCTATTCTTTATAGAGTGTCACCGGAGACCAGTTTCTGAACAGAACAGCAATTGTGAAGCTTTAAGATCAACAACAATAAAAGAAACTGAATTCCTTTGTCTAAGACAACGGGCAACACCAATAAGACAAAACTGCAGCCTGTAGAATGGAAAAAATTTTCACCACACTACATTTGACAAAATGACTAATTTCTATAATATAAAGAACTAAAGGAACTAGACACCAGAAAACCAAGTAATAGAATTTAAAAAGTGGGGTACAGATCTACACAACAAATACTCAACAGAGGAATCTCAAAATGCAGAGAAACACTTAAAGACATGTTTACCATTGTGGTACCACTTCCTTCTCAGATGCTGTTGACCACCAGCCAGAAAGGGAGAAGAGACAGAGGGTTTCCGAAGGTCATGAGTATGTTGGAATGACCGGCAGAGAGCCTTGCAGCAGAACAAGTCCATTTTATAGTTTCAGGGATAGTATATCTAAGGGCATTTTTAAGGTATACAGGTGGAAAGGGCTAATTGGTTATGACAAGTGAGTGAGAAGGGTTGGTTTGTTAAAATACACCATCTAATTTATGTGTGGCTGGGAAGCAAAAATTTGACATGCTTGCTGAGTTGTGCAGCCTTACTGAGAGCTCTGTACAAGATAAATCTTCAGACAAGAACAGTCACCTGTATTCAGGGACACAATTCAGAGAGAGAGAGAGAGAGAGAGAGAGAGAGAGAGAGAGAGAGAGAGAGAGAGAAGACCCCATTAAAAAAGATAGCTCCCCATTTTCACCTAGCTTAGAAAGCCATCAGGTCATCGGAGACTTTTACATTTATAAGAGGTTTTCAAATACAACACCCTTGCCATCAAAGAAATGAAAATCAAAATACTGTGAAATTCCAGTTAGACATGTCTAACTGTCTAAGATCCAGAATTCAAATGACAGCTCATGCTGGTAAAGACGTAAAGCAAGGGGAACACACTGCTCCATTGAAGAGATACTTGTATAGCCACTTTGAGAGCAAAAGTGGTGGTTTCTCAGAAACATGGGAATCGAACTACCTTAAAAACCCAGCTATATCACTCCTGGGAAAATACCCAAAGGATAATCCATCATAATACAAGTACACTTCCTCAACTATGTTCATGGAAGCTTTATTTATTTATTTATTTATTTATTGGCTTTTCGAGACAGGGTTTCTCTGTATAGCTCTGGCTGTCCTGGAACTCACTTGGTAGACCAGGCTGGCCTCGAACTCAGAAATCTGCCTGCCTCTGCCT
>NC_034594.1:84376162-84391029 GCF_900095145.1 Mus pahari | reverse complement strand
CTGGCAATAAGTAGGAAAGAAAGGAAGATAAAAAGAAATAAAGAAAGGAAGGAAGGAAAGGAAAGGAGAGGGAGAGAGAGAGAGAGAGAGAGAGAGAGAGAGAGAGAATGAAAGGAACAAAGAAAAAGAAAGAAAGAAAGAAAGAAAGAAAGAAAGAAAGAAAGAAAGAAAGAAAGAAAGAAAGAAAAAAGAAAAAGATAGCAAAGAAAAAAAGAGCAAAGAAAGAAGGGAAGAAAGAAAAAAGAAGGACAAAGGAAAGAATAGAAGAAAGGAAAGAGAGAGAGAGAAAGAAAGAAAAAAGAAGAAAAGAAAATAACAGAAAAGAAAAGAAAAGAAGGAAATCAATGAAATTATTCCTAATGATATTTTGCTATACTCACATATTATACTCATAGATTTCTGCCTTTCCTTGTCATTAGAGAGGTTTCATCGAACAACTGATGGAAACAGATGAAGAGCTTTTCAAACATTAGGCAAGTTCAGGAATCTTGAAGAGTGGCAGGAAGGACTGTAGGAAGCAGAAGGGTAAGGACATCACAATGCAACTCGTAGAATCCACAAACCTGGGACTCATAGGGGCTTACAACAAGTGAGTCTACGTCGGTCTGCCCTAGGCTGTCTGCATATGTGTTAAACGTAGGTAGCTTGGTCTTTTTGTGGGACCTATTGGGGTAGAAGCAGTTTCTAACTCCTTTGCCTACTTCTGGGACACTGTACCTCCCCTACTGGACAGTCCCACTCTGCCTTAATATGAGAGGAGGTTGCTAGACTTACTGAAACTTGAATGCCATGTTTAATTGATATCCAGAGGAGCCTCACCCTTTTCTAAAGAAAGGGTGGAGGATGAGTGGTCAGACCAGGGTCTAGGAAAGGAAGAGGGAGGAGAAACTGTTCAGGATGTAATATATGAGAGAAGAGTAAATAAAGTATTACAAAACACCAGGCAATCTAGTATTTTTTGTGAAAGTCTTTACCAAAATCTAATAAATATATTTTAAAAGACTATTCAGAGAATGAGACTTTGGGAAGTAGTTTGCATGTAATGGCAGAGGTTAATGTTAATATCTTCCCTATTTCCCTACATCAGACTAGAAACATGGGAAATGAAAGAATAAGGCCAGGCGTGGTGGTGCACATCTTTAATTCCAGCACTTGGGAGGCAGAGGCAGGTGAATTTATGAGTTCGAGGCCAGCCTGGTCCACAGAGTGAGTTCCAGAACAGCCAGGACTATACAGAGAAACCCTGTCTCGAAAAACAAAAACAAAACAAAACAAAACAAAACAAACAAACAAACAAAACAAAAAAAGAAAAGAAAAGAAAAGAAATGAGGGTATATATTTTTTATTACATGAATTTTCTCACATAATAAGGTACTTAAGGAAGACAAGATGAATGATTTTATATAAAATATGTTTACAGGCCATATTATGTAATACTAATTTCTTCCTTTGAAATCACCAGTAAAAGGGCAAAACAAAATTAAACACTTCTTCATATAGCATATCTTATGATTTTTTCTGTCACTGTCTTCACAAAAATCCCATAAATTACCATATTTTAAATTAACATATTCTTATATTATTTTAAAATATGTATTGACATTCAAAATGTTAAATTTTTATCTTATATTTGTTATTTCTAAACCATTACCATAGTATTATTATCTTATCATAACCATAGATCCCAATTCAATACCTTCTTAATAAAATGATGTCTTCTTCCCTTAGGAATTTCACTGTTTATATTTTAAACCTAACCTAAAACAGTGCTTTGATAAAACATCTTATAAGGATATTGAGAAATTATTAAAATTCCACTTATACTACTTACTTAACTAATTATTTGACATATTTTTCAAAGATTGAAAACCTGTTTAAAGATATTTGTTTTTCTGAGAGCAAGTATGTAACTCAATGCACATCAATTTCAACCTATAGAACATATGGGAATCTTCTCAGAATATCAGTAGTTCTCATGTCTCACTCCTTGATAACACGACTGTTACCAGTTTGCTTCAAGGAAAGAAATGCATAGACTCTCTCAGTGCTTACATTGATAATAGTACATTATTATATATATATGATATGAGTTAATGATATAATATATAATCATATATATATATACATATGAGTTAATGATAACATATGGCAAATAAACCGAAATCTTGTAGTACTTTTAGAAATACATATACATATATATTAAAATCTGACCTTGTAAATTTTAAAAACTGAATGAGATGTAAATTGCTACCAAAATGAAATCTGATATATTAATTCCACTGAAAATAATATTAACAATTTCCATAAAATTCTATTCTCTACATTTAAATAAATTTGGTGTTGAAATATGAATGGAACTTCTAAAAATACCACTGAATTCTAAAAAGGCCATTTGCTCAATTAATTCATCCCTTGAAATGTAAAAAAATAAGTTATACTACCCTAAGTCTCATATTAATCAGGCCAATTACAGGGCCAATGGAGGCATAAAAAAAGTTACCATCTGTGCATTAATAGCAACAAAGACAGTAATTTTGTTTGTGGAGTCAACAGAAAAATCATGCCAGATTTCCCTGATGGTTGTGAGAGATTACATGAATAATGGGACTCTAAAATTAACCTAAGAGTTACCAGTAGGCACGAGCTCTTCCAACCTGTCAGTCAATTTTGAATCAATTACGGTTTTCTGAATAAACTACCTCCTCAGAGTAAATCCATTCATTTGGACATTTCATTGCCTGTTTGTTTGTTTGTTTGTTTGTTTTTGTTTGTTTTGTTTTTTTACTGCATCCAAAAGTGCTTTTATATGGCACACAGGTCATTAGTGCCACTTATTTTTTCCCTCTTCATTATACCAAAACCTCAAATCTTTGAAAAATTAAGAAATCAAAGTGTATTTCTTTAAAATTGGAAGGTTGAGCAAAGTAGACAGCAACAAGATTGAGAAGACAATATAATGTATGAATAAAAATTAGAAGGAATGGAATGTGATTGACACCTAGTATATTACGACAAAATTATGTCCTCATTATTATTAACTCAGGTCAAATAAAACTGAGCAAAAATAGCTGTTTGAGAGGATGAGAAATTGAAAAATTTAGTTTCTTTCCTAATGTTTTTATTGGCAATAATTCAAAAGACTAAAATTTCAAAAAGTGACAATAAGAAATTTGAGAAAATCTTGAACTGTATTATCTAATTCCTCCATTGGTAATCTTTTGCCCAAATATGAATGACACAGTCTGGTTAATCCAGAAATCTGGTGATGCCAGCTAAATGCTGTTTCAATCATTTATCATAAAGCAAAAGATGTCTTTTGAAATCCCATTTATTGTAGATGTGAATCAGTGCAGTTCCCAGCTGTTTTCTATAATCATTTTGAACCATTTGTTTTTCTCTGTAAGTACCAAGCCCCTCAATACCTACGTTAAGATCTCGGAAGCTCCTTCAGTGGCTTAATTTTCTCTATGACCTCTGAAACTTTTCTTAACTCTGAGAATTTGGGATATCTGATGAAGTTTTCTTCTTTTTTATCTGATAAATGCTTTGAACCATTCTCTTTTATGCTGGCCGAGACATATCTTTACAAGGTTTACAACTATTGAGAGGACTTAGGCACAGGGGAGGAAGTTTGGGGATTATATGGTCAAGGCAGAATGGTTGAATCTCTGGGAAGTAGAATTAACTTTAAACTATAAAATTCTCTTTTTAAAAGATGTGGTACAGCATCCAGTTGTTCTTTCTACTTTCATTCCTCTTGTTGGTTCTCTTCTTGTATTTTTTAAAATTTTTAATATTCAAGTGGTTCCTTTGTTCTAAAACTTTTCATGCTCCTTTCATAAGAATAACTAAACTCAATGGTGATAGGTTTCCAAGAGGATATCTTTCACATAAAATCTTTAAATGCTTTGGGTTTTAAAGATATGTGTGCAGTAAAATATTATTTTTAATTCCCCTTTACATTCTTTGACAATACTAAATTCATAAGGAAAATAGATGTTATCTCTAAATAAAAATATTCTTAGTTCACACAGTGTTACTCGCATATGTTTTCATCCCTGACTCATCCTGAGAAAAGACCACCTCTTCTAATTCTAGAATTACTCCATTTCTTATAGTTATTTCGGTCTGGTTGATGCCTCCTGGGCTTTTCTCCATACACATTGGCATGACCATTACTTCACATCCCCATTCAGGGCACATTTGGGATTTCATGTTGGCAACACTCTAAGTGTATGGCTTCTGAAGTTACAGAGAGATGCAAGCTCACAGAAAACCATCTGTTTGTATGGCTCTTATGATCTTTTAGCTCCTCTCCTTTGATATTTACCACACCTTCAACAGAAGTGTTTGCTATATGTATTCACTTGGACTGGGATCAACCCTCTGCATTTTAACTACAGTTTACAGCACTAGCCTCCCTCTGTTGAAAAGAGAGTTTTCACTGATGAGTGAGAAGACTATATTTATCTGTGTATAGATTATACACTTGTTAGGTTATCTCGCCATATAGGGCAATGATGTGAAAAATAGTTGTACTGGCTAATTTTGTGTCAACTTGACACAGCTGGAGTTATCACAGAGAAAGGAGCTTTAGTTTGGGAAATGCCTCCATGAGATCCAGCTGTAAGGCATTTTCTCAATTAGTGATCAAGGGGGGAGGGCCCCTTGTGGGTGGTGCCATCTCTGGGCTGGTAGTCTTGGTTCTATAAGAGAGCAGGCTGAGCAAGCCAGTGTAAGCAAGCCAGTAAAGAACATCCCTCCAATGGTTTCTGCATCAGCTCCTGCTTTCTGACCTGCTTGAGTTCCAGTCCTGCATCCTTTGGTGATCAAAAGCAGTATGGAAATATAAGGCCAATTTTCCTGAACAGAACACCAATGTCTCAGATTCTAAGATTAACAATTGACAAATGGGACCTCATGAAATGGAAAAGTTTATATAAAGCAAAGTAAACTGTTAATAGGACAAAATGGCAACCTACAAATTGGAATATGATCTTTTCCAACCCTACATCCAATAGAGGGCTAATACCCACAATATGCAAAGAATTAAAGAAGGTAGTCTCCAGAGAACCAATTAACCCTTTTAAAAGGGAGTACAGATCTAAACAAATAATTCTCAACTGTGGAATACTGACTGGCAGAGAAGCATCCAAATAAATGTTTAATATCCTTAGTTATCAGGGAAATTCAAATCAAAATGAACCTGAGAATCCACCTTACACCTATCAGAATGGCTAAGACCAAAACTTGGGTGACAGCAAATGGTGGTGAGGGTGCAGAGAAATAGGAACACTCCTTCATTGCTGGTGGGATTGCAAAATGGTACAACCATTTTAGAAATCAATCTTTCAGTGCCTCAGAAAATTGGAAGTAATTCAACCGGAAGACCCAGCTTACTACTACTGGGCATGTACCTAAAAGATGTTCTACCATAACATAAGGACAATTGCTCCACTAGATTCATAGCAATCTTATTTGTAATAGCTAGAATAAGAAGCTGGAAACAACCCAGACATCCCTCAAACGAAGAGTGAATTCAGAAAATGTGGTTCGTTCACACTGTGGAATACTGTTCTGCTATTACAAACGAAAACAGCATCATACATTTTGCAGGGAAATGGAGGGAACTATACGATATCATCTTGATTGTGGTAACCCATACCCAAAACGACAAGCATTGTATTTACTCACTGATAGATATTAGCCCAAAAGCTACGAATGCCCTCAATATAACTCAAAGACCATATGAAGCTTAACAAGAAGGAAGACCAAAGTGTCGATGCTTCAATTGTACTTAGAGGTGGGAACAAAATAATCACAGGAGGTAGAAAGAGGAAAGGATATGAGAAGGTGAGAGGAGAGGTAAGGAAAAGGGGGGCAGGATCAGGTATGGAAAGAGACAGGAGAGAAGTTCAGTGGGTCAGGAGTATGAATAGAAGTATGTAGTAGTGGGAATAGGAATTGGGAGGGGACCTCTAGAACGTCTCAGATGCCAGGGAAGCAAGAGGTTCCAGGATCCGTTGGGGATGATATTTGCCAAATACCCAAAAAAGGAGAGATAGAAATTGAAGAGGCCACCTCCTATAGATACACATGACCCCCAGTTGAGGGATGGGACCACCCACTAATTTCAAAAATTTTTTAACCCAGAATTGTTCTTGTCTAAAGGAAAACAGGGACAAAAAAGTGGAAACAGAGAATGAAGGAAAGGCTATCTAGAAAGCACATTACCTTGGGATCCATCCCTTCAGCAGACACCAAATGTCCACACTATTGCTGATGCTAAGAATTACTCACAGGCTGGAGCCTAGGATGGCTGTCCTCTGGGAGGCCCCGCTAGCATCTAACTAAGGCAGATGCAGATACTCACAGCCAACCTTTGGACTGAGCCCTGAGATGCCCAATGGAAGAATTAGTTGAAGGACTGAAGGAGCTGAAAGGGATTGCAATCCCATAGGAAGAAAAATAATATCAACTAACTAGGACCTCCCCAGAGCTCCCAAACAACACATGGGTGGATACATGACTCTAGTCGCTTATGTAGCAGAGGACTGACTTATCTGCCATCAATGGGAGGGGAAGCCCTTTGTCCTGTGGAGGCTTGTTGCCCCTGGCTAGGGTGATGCTAGAGGATGAGGCAGGAGTGGGTGAGTGGATAGAGGAGCACCCTCTTACAGGCAAAGGGGAAAAGGGATAGGACTAAATGCTAACAAGAAAGAGATTTGAGGAAGGGAGACTAGGAAGAGGAATAATATTTGAAATTTAAATGAATAAAATAGTCAATGGGGAGGTAGATAATTGATTCTTTCTTTTCTTTCAAATACCAGTCATTATAAAACAAAGTATCAAGATTATAACATGGACAAGAAAAATTTAAAAATGACTATAACATCTAGAGAAGGCCATCGAAAATGAATTAACCTATAATGTGCTTGCCACATAAGCATAAGGACCTGTGTTTAAATCACTATGACCCCTGTACAGATCCAATTTCAGTAGTAAGTGAGTATAATCCTACTTCTGAGATAGCCAAAACATGGGGTTAACAGATGCTTGCTGGAGTGCCTGCTAGTAAGATAGATCAAATGAGAGTCCCTGTCTCAAATAATCAGGGTGGAGAATTATAGAGGAAACATGTAATGCAATCTTTTAGCCTCCACATACACATATACACATGTGCATATGTACCTATACTAGAAGAAAACCTACATTACACTACACATATACACACACACGAACACACAGTTAAATGTTGAATGATACCAACTGAGTGTGTATGTTGTTAAGCCTTGCATAGTCCAGAATATATGTAAATCTTCAAGAACAGTAAATTAACATTTGGTTTAAAAAAGGTATATTCAAGAAATGCAATTATTATAATTTTCCAAGGTACCAAGACCAACACACATTTCTAAAGGTTTCAAGTTCTTCTCAACTTAAAAGACAAATAGAATGTATATAAATTAGGATAGTGAGTTGAATACACCAAGCCAGTTTAGATTCTGAGAAAATATTCAAAATTGGAAAACAGATTGTATCATCAACAGAATGTTGGTAAGTTTATTTGGCCTAAACTTAGCATCCTTGCCATATCAGGAAAACAAAAACAAAAACAAAAACAAAACAAAACAAAAAAAGCAAAAAACAAAACCCAGCAACAAATGGGATGACCATACACTAGTGATATAAAAGATCCTTCTATGGTGAAGTCAGAAAGCAAAGAAAGCCCTTAATTTTCCTAAAAATACTATCCTTTGTGTAGACCTATTTCCAGGAAATACTACTTACTTAGCAACAGTCTAACTCAATAGAGGATCAAGCATTTAGCATAACCCTTATGCTTATCAATATTTTCAAATATTTAACTGTGGAAAATAAGTGAGAGTTGAGGATGACATTTCTCTCCATAGTGGTCCTCAATGGAAGCAGATGTTAAGCCAAATTTCCATTCTATCAAAAACTTCAACTGCTAGGTACTCTAAAATACACCATGGGTGAAGAAGAAGAGGCAAAACCTGTTCATATGTTTGATAGTAGGTACTAGTATACAGAAAAATTCAAGAATTGTAGGCTACTCCAGTGAACTTGCTTCCATGGATTTTATATCTTCTGAAAGCACACTTCATGTGTTCAATATTCCAAAATGCATTTGAAAGTGTGTTGGGAGCGACTCTGTTTGAATGTTAACTGCCTTGTCAGCCATAAGTGCCTACTTCCACAGTCTTGGCCTTAGTGGAAATGTACTAGCTTAGTTGAGATCTCTGTGGGAAAAGTTGAGACAACTGTGGAAAGTACTAGCCCAGGTGAGAACAAATAGCAATAGATCTTAAAGTCAGGTAGAACAAATCACTATAGATTTTAGTGGACAGGTACCTAGCAACTAGTCTGTTCTGTTCTTTATGTATCCAGCCAATATCCTGTTCTTGAGAACAGGTACTTTCCCCAGAAGACAAAACAATCCTAGTCCATCTCCCGCCCCATATCCTGCTTCTATTTGGGTATACAATCTGCCAGGGAAAAATAAAATTTGTCCGCTTGATCTGATTTTTTTTTCTTGCTGTCTGTTCTTTGTATTTCTTGATCCCACATTTTCTTCCAGGTAGTCCCCCAGTCCTAGTTCACCTTCCTGCGGGTCGGGACAAAAGTGAACCACAAAGTGTACATGAACAAAAGAATGACCTTGCTTGTGAATATTCCTGACACATCACTAAGAAGGAATGGTGGTTATAACCTGAACAAAAAGAAGTGTTAGCTGATTATTCTTCCATGCTGTTCTTAATTCATGTGTAAAACAAATTCACTTATAAAAGAAATTCTCTCTTTATCAGTGAATAGGGACATGATAACAAATATCATTTGATTCTGTCTCAACATATATTAAAATACATTTGCTCAAATATATGTCAGGTGGTTTATCTGTTTACTAGACACAGCAACAGCTAAGCCAAGTAGTACTTGATATCAATATCCTCAATTATGTGTGTGTGTCTTTATTGCTAGAAGCTAAACTTTTCAGATGACATTTCTCTCGGCATCATCAACACTTTTTGTTAAATTCAACATTGTTTTTGCTCTACAATTTGCTATGAGTTTTTTCAGATTTCCTAGTTAGGTTCTCACAACTAACATAATTGAGCATATTTGTTATCCTGGTCAAAAAAACATAACCCAGAAAGATAAGGGTTGACCTCTGGGGCCTGAGTATAATACCTTTACATAATATAGAAATAGTCATGTCAACAAAGTACTTACTATACCTAAAGGTTAATTTAATGCAAAATATTTTTATCTAAAAATGTGACTTCTATGTAGTAAGTCAGTAAATACATATGTACAAATTTTAAAATGTAACAAAAATTTTGGATATGGATACAGTATACATTGGCAAATGTGAATTTTAATACCTTTTAAATGTATTTATAAATATTATAAAGTATTGTAGTAAAAATTATTTTAGGTTTCTATCCTACCTTAGATCATTTAGTTCCCAAATAAAATAAACAGAACCTTTATATTTATAATAATCCTTAAAGCATTAGAGCTGGGCAGATATCAACCCTCTAAGCTATTTTGTTTACCTCTAATCAATAACTCCATGGCATATCTTGTCATGTTCCACCTGGGCCTCTCTAACTACAACTGACCATATCTTATGGCCATGATTCCATGATTCACTTATCCAATGGTGTGTTCTCCTCTTTGCACTTCTCTCCTCTCCCTCTCCTCCAGGTCTGCTATAGGCCCACACCCATAAACATTCTGCCTACCTCTCATCTGCACAGATATAGGATGTAGGCATCTTTATTCACAAAGTAGTTTTACATTAAGGATCAAGAATACATAGCATTTTTTGTTGTACATGATGATCTCCTCATCACTGGATTCAATCAGACTTTAGGGGCCAGTATTTTACATTACTATACATAGCAACAAACCAATCTTTAACAATAAAAATACTAGGAAGTAAATTCTCTTAAACAAAATTAATAATAAAAAACCATACTATTTCCATAATTAAAGTTAGTAGGCTAATGTATGTAATAACAGACACTGTGATGGTTTAAATATGATTGACCCATGTACTGGCACTATTAGGAGTGTTGACCTTGTTAGAGGAAGTGTGTCATTATAAACATTGACTTTAAGACCCTCACCATAGCTCCACGGTGAGGGAAGCTAGTCTTCTCTTAACTGGTTTCAGATGAAATTGTAGTACTCTTGGCTCCTCCTGTACCTTCCCTGCCTTGATACTGACATGCTTCTGCCTTGATGACAATGAATTGAGCCTCTAAAGCTGAAAGCCAGCCCCAATAAAATGTCAACATTATAAGAATTGGTTTGGTCATGGTTTCTGTTCACAGGAGTAAAACCCTAAGACATAACTTGGTACCAGGAGTGGGGTATTGCTGTGATAGGTCTGACCATGCTTTTGTTTCAAAGAATGTGGATTTAGGGACTATAGCTTTAGAAAGCAGTGTAATTCTTTAAATAGGGATTAACAGGTTATCCTAGTAGGAATATGGAAGACTTTGTTACTGTGAGTGATTTGAATTGTGTGGACTTGGCCCAACAAGTTTCAGTGGAGAATTTCAACATTTGTTCTAGAGTCTGTTTTTGTGGCCTTTTTGTGAAGATGTGGCTATCATTTGCACTTGTCTGAACAGTCTGCCTGATGCTAAGGAGAAGAGACTCAGATTAATTGCATTGACAACCAAAGTCTCAGAAATGCTCATCATAACTTTGTTCTCTGGTTAAATCTAATAAAGAACATTTTAAACAAGCATAGCAAGCTGAAAAAGAAAAATATAAAACATATGGTTCATGTATTAAAAAGGCACCAGGAGTGAAATGGAGCTGAATCCTGTGTTTAAGGATATTAAATTGAATTAACGGAGTAGTAATGTTGGGGAAAGATTCTACCCAGCTACATTTAGGTCCTGGAATGACAGCACAAACCTTTCATCTAAGAGGGCAAAGACAAGCAGATCTCTTGAGTTCAAGGCCAGCCTAGAACAGAGCAAGTCTTCAGTGAAGTAAAACTTTAACCAAGGCTTGGTAAACTAAACTTTGAAGCCAGTGCTTAAGATAGAGTCATACAGATCTCTGAGTTCAAAGTCACTCTATGGAGTGCATTCCAGGACAGCCAAGCTTAGGCAGTGAAGGAGTTGGAAAATGGAGTGCTGCTAATAATGTAACAAAACAAGGGAGCCATGTTTCATTTCCAGTATGAAGCAGAACTCATCAACTTTGTCCACAAGGCTCTGGCATTATAATCTAGAATAGAATGGACTACTGAGTCAATTGATGGTGGTTAGCTGGAGCTAAGAAATTAGTGATTAAGAAGAGACCAGGTGTCTGGAACCCTATAGGTGAAACAACAATATGAACTAATCAGTACCCCTAGAGCTCATGTCTCTAGCTGCATATATAGCAGAAGATGGCCTAGTCAGCCATCGTTGGGAAGAGATGCCCCTTTGTCTTGCAAACATTATATGCCCCATACAGGAGAATGCCAGGGTCAAGAAGTGGGAGTGGGTGAGCAGGGGAGGGAAGGTATAGGGGACATTTGGGATAGCATTTGAAATGTAAATGAAGAAAATATCTAATAAAATGAGTTAGAAAAAAAGAAGAAGAGACCAGAATCATTGAAGTGATATCTTCTGGGAAGTGTTTTCTGAGATCAGAAAGAGGTTGTGTTCCAGAAATAGCCATGGTTGTACCTTGCGCTACAGCTGTGTTTGGAAATGTGTAAAAGTCACCCAGGTGGTACTGGTTTTGAAGGAATGAAGGGGTCATGAAGAGCAACTGAGGCTTGGCACTATAAAAAGCCATGGAAGGCCATTGGTGAAAATGCAGCCCAAATTGCAGTTGACTGCCCAGAACTGAATGGGTCATGTAAAGGTGTTTAAGGTTGGCACCATGAAGAGAACCTAGGAGAGGCTATTGGTGAAGCCTAGTTGTATCAGAAGAGCCCAGTGTTTTTGAGATGCCAGTATGATAGGATAATCACCAAGAACAGCAACATCAGTGGCATGGAGTCAACCAGAACCTAGGGTGCTACAGAGGGCAGAGCTAAAGAAGTGACCCAAACACTTTGCAGGAGCACAGAAGATCATGTGTGGATCTCAGACATTGGAACAAGAAGCTGTGACACAGAAGTTGACTTGGAAACACCCATTGTTAAAGATGACAGAGTCAAGGTATACCTGTCAAGGAAAGCTACTAACAGGGAGTGGAACCAGCCCAGGAGAAAGAAGTTTGTTGCATTCAACAAAGATGAAAAAGGAGTTGGAGATCTGAAGACCAATTTGACATCAGACATGGAGATGTAGAGGTTGGACTTTGCTCAGCTGGTTTCAGTCTTGCTTTGGGGATTACAGCTAAGCAATTGGATGAATCTTAGAAAAGGCTTTGAATTTTGGACTTCTAACATTGTTGAGACTGTTATAGACTATGGAACTTTGGAAGTTGGTCTAAATTTATTTTTTATTATGCTAAGTTTAGGTGTAGATCCCATATGTTAAAACAAACCACTTTGGGGGGCAGTGAGTGGAATGTGATGTTTTGAGAATGGTTGACCCATGGAATGGCACTGTTAGGATATGTGAACTTGTTGGGGGAAGAGTATCATTGTGGGCATGGGCTTTAAGATGCTCAACCTCACTCCCTGGAAGTTAACCTTCAATTAGCATCCTTCAGATGAAGGTGTAGAACTCATGGCTTCTTCCAACAACATCTTTGCCTGGATGCTGTCATGTTCCTGCCTTGATGGTACTGTACTGAACCTCTGAACCTGTAAGCCAGCCATAATTAAATTTTGACCTCATAAGAGTTGGCTTGGTCATGGTTTCTGTTTACAGCAGTAAAACCCTAACTAAAACAAACACTCACATCAATTTTCCAAGCAAATGGTCCGAAGAAACAAGCTGCAGTAGCCATTCTAATATCAAATAAAATTGAGTTCAAACCCAAAGTTTTCAAAATAGGCAAGGAGGGGCACTTCATACTCATAAAAGATAAAATCTACCAAGAGGAACTCNCANTTCTGAATATCTATGCTCCAAATGCAAGAGCAGCCACATTCACTAAAGAAACTTTAGTAAACTTCAAAGCACACATTAAACATCACACAATAATAGTGGGAGATGTCAACACCCACTATCACCAATGGACAGATCCTGGAAACAGAAACTAAACAGAGACACATGGACACTAACAGAAGTTCTGTAACAAATGGATTTAACTGATATCTACAGAAGATTTTATCCTAAAACAAAAGGATATACCTTCTTCTCAGCACCACATGGTACCTCCTCCAAAACTGACCATATAATTGGTTGAAAAACAGGCATCCACAGATACAAAAATATAGAAACTATCCCATGCATTCTATCAGATCATCACAGAATAAGGCTGATCTTCAATAATAACATAAACAATAGAAAGACAGCACTCAGGAGGAAACTGAGCAATACTCTTCTCAATGATAACGTGGTCAAGGATGAAATAAAGAAAGAAATTAAAGACTTTTTAGAGTTTAATGAAAATGAAGCCACAACATACCCAAAATTATGGGACACAATGAAGTCATTCCTAAGAGGAAAACTCATAGCCCTGAGTGCCTCCAAAAAGAAACTAGAGAGAGGATATACTAGTAGCCTGACAGCACACCTAGAAGCCCTAGAACTACAGGAAGCAAATTCACACAAGAGGAGTAGAAGGCAGGAAATAATCAAACTCAGGGGTGAAATCAACCAAGTGAAAACAAAAAGAACTATTCAAAGAATCAACGAAACCAGGAGCTGGTTCTTTGAGAAAATCAACAAGATAGATAAACCCATAGCTAGACTAACTAGAGCGCACAGGGACAGTATTCTAATAACAAAATCAGAAATGAAAAAGGAGACCAAACAACAAATCCTGAGGAAATCCCAATTATCATCAGATCCTACTACAAAAGGCTATACTCAACACAACTGGAAATCCTGGATGAAATGGACAACTTCCTAGACAGATACCAGACACCAAAGTTAAATCAAGATCAGATTAATGATCTAAACAGTCCCATTTCCTCTAAAGAAATAGAAGCAGTCATCAATAGTCTNCCAACCAAAAAAAGCCCAGAACCAGATGGGTTTAGTGCAGAGTTCTAGCAGACCATCAATGAAGACCTAATTCCAACTCTCCTCAAACTATTCCACAAAATAGAAACAGAAGGTATTCTACCCAACTCATTCTATGAAGCCACAATTACTCTGATACCTAAACCACACAAAGATCCAACAAAGAGAATTTCAGACCAATTTCCCTTATGAATATAGATGCAAAAATACTCAATAAAATCCTCACAAATAGAATCCAAGAACACATCAAAACCATCATCCATCATGACCAAGTAGGCTTCATCCCAGGGATGCAGGGATGGTTTAATATAAGGAAATCCATTAAAGTAATCCACTATTAAAAAACAAAACAAAACTGAACGACAAAAACCACATGAACATCTGGTTAGATGCTGAGAAAGCATTGGACAAAATCCAACACCCATTCATGATAAACGTTTTGGAAAGATCAGGAATTCAAGGCTCATACCTAAACATAATAAAAGAAATCTACACCAAAACATAGCCAACATCAAAGTAAATGGAGAGAAACTCGAAGCAATCCCACTAAAATCAGGGACTAGACAAGGCTGCCCACTTTCTCCTTACCTATTCAATATANNACTTGAAGTCCTAGCCAGAGCAATTCTATGAATAAAGGAGAACAAGGAGATACAAATTAGAAAGGAAGAATTCAAAATATCATTATTTGCAGATGATATGATGATATACATAAGTGACCCTAAAAAGTACACAAGAGAA
>NC_034594.1:84371070-84372187 GCF_900095145.1 Mus pahari | reverse complement strand
GCTCTGAACAAGGGTAAGCAGGGGAGAGTTGGATTCCCATGAGTGCTGACAGGGGCTAATAGAATCACCCGAGGATCAAACTCAAGCCAGAGACAGCTTGAAAATTAACACCAGAGATTTCCAGATGGTGAAAGGCAAACATAAGAATCTTACTAACAGAAACCAAGAACACTGGGCACCATCAGAACCTAGTACCCCCACCACAACGAGTCCTGGATACCCCAACACACCTGAAAAGCAAGATGTGGATTTAAAATCATAACTCATGATGGTGGTAGAAGATTTGAAGAAGGACATTAATAACTCACTCAAAGAAATGCAGGAGGACAATGCTAAACAAGTAGAAGCCCTTAAGGAGGAAGTGCAAAAATCCCTCAAGGAACTACCGGAGACCACTGCTAAATAGGAAGAAGTCCTTAAAGAACTACAGGCAAACACTAGTAAACAGGTAGAAGAAACACAAAAATCCCTTAAAGAATTACAGGATAAAACTGCTAAATAGCTAGAAAAAAAAATCCCTCAAAGAATTTCAGGAAAACACGGCTAAACAGCTAGAAGAAACACAAAAATCCCTTAAAGAATTACAGGAAAACACAACCAAACAGGGAATAAAATTGAACAAAAGCTTTAAGGTCTGCAAAAGGAAGTAGAAACAATTTAAAAAACTCAAAGGGAGACAACTGTGGAGATAGAAATCCTAGGAAAGAAATCAGGAACCATAGACGTGAGCATCAGCAACAGAATACAAGAGATGGAAGAGAGAAGAGAGAATCTCAGGTACAGAAGATTCCGTAGAGAACATGAACACAACAATCAAAGAAAATGCAAAATACAAAAAGATCCTAACTCAAAACATCTAGGAAATCCAGGACACAATGAGAAGACCAACCTAGTGATAATAGGAATAGATGAGAATGAAGATTTTCAACTTAAAGGGACAGCAAATATCTTCAACTAAATTATAGAAGAAAACTTCCCAAACCTAAAGAAAGAGATTCCCATGAACATACAAGAAGCTTAGAGAACTCCAAATAGACTGGACCAGAAAAGAAATTTCTCCCGACACATAATAATCAGAACAACAAATGCACTAAATAAAGACAGAATATTAAAAGCA
>NC_034594.1:84369888-84371059 GCF_900095145.1 Mus pahari | reverse complement strand
GCAATCCCACTAAAATCAGGGACTAGACAAGGCTGCCCACTTTCTCCCTACCTATTCAATATTGTACTTGAAGTCCTAGCCAGAGCAATTCGACAACTAAAGGAGATCAAGGGGATCCAAATTGAAATGAAAGCAGTCAAATATCACTATTTGCAGATGATACGATTGTATATATAAGTGACTCTAATAATTCCACCAGAGAACTCCTAAACTTGATAAACAGTTTAAGTGCAGTAGCTGGATATAAAATTAACTCAAACAAATCAACAGCCTTTCTCTACACAAAGGATAAACTGGACGAGAAAGAAATTAGGGAAACAACAGTCTTCAAAATAGTCACAAAAAAAAAAAAAAAATACCTTTGTGTGACATTAACTAAAGAGGTGAAAGATCTGTATGACAAAAACTTCCAGTCTCTGAAAAAAGAAATTGAAGAAGATCTCGAAAAATGGAAAGATCTCCCATGCTCATGGATTAATATAGTAAAAATGGCTATCCTGCCAAAAGCAATCTACAGGTTCAATGCAATCCCCATCAAAATTCCAACTAAATTCTTCACTGAATTAGAAAGGATAATTTGCAATTTCATTTGGAATAATAAAAAAACCAGCATAGCAAAAACTATAGAACCTCTGGTGGAATCACCATGCCTGACCTCAAGCTGTACTACAGAGCAATTGTGATATAAACTGCATGGTACTAATAAAGTGACAGACAGGTAGATCAATGGAACAAAATTGAAGACCCAGAAATGAACCCACACACCGATGGTTACCTGATCTTTGACAAAGGAGCTAATATCATCCAGTGGAAAAAAGATAGCATTTTCAACAAATGGTGCTGGCACAACTGGATCTTAGCATGCAGAAGTATACGAATTGATTCATTCTTATCTCCTTATACAAAGCTCAAGTCTTAGTGGTTCAAATAACTCCACATAAAAAAAGAGACACTGAAATATATAGAGGAGAAAGTGGGGAAAAGCCTTGAAGAAATGAACACAGGGGGAAAATTTCTTAACAGAACAGCAATGGCCTATGCTGTAAGATCAGGAATAACCAAATGGGACCTCATAAAATTGCAAAGTTTCTGTAAGGCAAAAGATATTGTCAATAAGACAAAGAGGCCACCAACAGATTGGGAAAGAATTTTTACCAATCCTAAATCTGAT